>NC_056744.1:772486052-772568552 GCF_019279795.1 Protopterus annectens
ATTTGAGGGAGGACACACACATACACACAAACAGGTAAACCTACTACAATAACCCCTTATTAAATCAATTTTCCAACCTTAAAAAATTATTTTCTTCTATTACTATACTCCACCCTGCCACTCCTAATCCTGCCCCAAATAACACTGCCTCCGAAACAGCTGCTCAGTTTAACATGCATTTTATAGAAAGCATTAAAGCCCGTAATAAAGGTGTTCCTCCTAACCATTCTGACATGCCCTCTCCTTAAACAGCAAACATCCACTATTTCACCCTAAACCCACCCCAACCTCCTACATCAAGTTGTTACTTCTTAAGCTGAAGCCTTTTTCTCTTTCAGTAGATAATCTCCCAGTACAATACCTCAAGTTTTTTGTCAGTTCCACAAACTATTCTGTGTCTGTTCTAATTAACAACTCTATCGAGGATTTATATGTTCCTTCTCTATGGAAAAAATTCTTCCTCGCCCCCTCTTCATAAAGAAGGAACCTCGTCTGATAAAAACAACTTCAAACCTATTGCTATACTATCCTCCTTGTCAAAACGTCTAGAGAAGTGCATTCAAAAGTAACTTCTTCAACACGTTTCAGGAAAAGGTCCTAACCCTCACAGAGCATGGTTTTAGCCTCACCTATAGCACTATCACAGCCTTATTAACCTTCACAGATACTATTAACAAAAGCAAACTAATTTCCTCTGTATTCCTTGATCTTTCTAAGGCTTTTGATCTTGTGTCTCATCAAAAACTTCTCTGGCAGCTGTCTTCCCTCTGGCTAAAACAACCCACATTACTATGGTTTAACAACTACTTAACTGATAGCTACCAGTCTGTTAAATGGCACTCCACCTTTTCTCCCTTACTTACTTGTTGTCAATGTGCTGATATCATGAACTATTGCCCCACCCCCCTCAGCTTTTCACATGAAGAGCAAAGCAAGAAAAAGCACTTTACTGTATTAAGCCAGTTGCTACATTGTAGCAATCAGCTTATTGCAGTTACAACCCCCCCCCCCCCAACCACCTCCAAATCTTCCATTGAAGAGCAAAATAAAAAAAAAACAGATATTCTTTCTACTGGCACACCAACCAGGTGGCCAAATGCACAGCACCCCACCTTCCTGCCCCAGCGATCCAGGTCCCATTTCTGTGCCGTGCTCCTGACCCTCCTTCAACATATTTTACTAATATAATAAAAAAATTATTTCTTCTTTTAAACTGTAGCAGTTTATACCCTGCCTGCACAGAGCATTACAGCACTCGGGTTTTTGTTAAGAGTGCTCAGGTTTGACTGCAAATGGTATTGCATTAAAGAAATATCAGGGTCAGCTAATGACACCTCTCAACACTTTGTACCTGGAGCGTTTGCCCGCTCACCCTGCCCTAACTATTCCACTGCCACAGGGCTCCATTCACTGCCTTCTACTCTTTAATATAATTGCTAACAATCTACATAAATCCTCTAACCTTCTAAGTATATGCACCCTTGAACTATAATTTACATTACCAAAAAATATATGCTTGTATCTATGTCTTGCTTGTAGATAGCACTTGCAAAAGGCTAGCCCACAATATCAGGATAACCTGTTCTTCCCTGTGCATCACAACATTCAATGTTATGATGATTTTATGGCCTGTGTAATGTACATGTTTGCTTGTGATGGCAACCACATCACTCATATGTCTACACATATGTATCTTCCTTTCCATTTATGATAGAACCGCATCAGTGGCAGCAAGCAGAGTGATCCCAACAGTTGACAGCAGTAATGGTGACCTGACCCTATGCATACCTGTTGGCATGTACACCTGATGCATATATTCTCATATCTGACTCTACAGCTGTCATATGGCATAGCCCCATAGCTGTCCTTCTGATTATTTATTTGTCATTGTTGACCATGAAATCTGACTGGGCAGAACCTATTTTCAGTGAAGACAGGAGAGAAAATCTCTGCCATAGTACAATTGTATTAACAATTCCAAAAAGTACTCAAAAAAAAAAAAAACAGTTACATTTCTCTGAAAAAACAAACATAGTTTAAAGACAGGTATATACAGTAAAGTATTTGCATTGACTTGTATAAGTCGATGCAGTCCTGGCAACAAATGGACTTATACTGCAGAAGGGAAAGCGATGTAAAGAAGATTAGTGTTCTTACATTTCAGTACAGAAAGGTTTGCAAAGAGGTCAACCGATATAATTAAGAGTAGAGATGAGAAGTAAGTTATATCATTATGTAGGAGGGGAGATAGTGTTGTATCAGAGGATAGTGAGAGAGGGGTAGAGCGGTGATGGAGGCAGTTAGTAAAAGGGAAGGCAGAGAAGTACTGCTTAAGATGGGGGTCAAGAGAATAGTACTGATTCAAGTGCAGGAGGGAAGGTTGTAGGAGTGGAAAACGTTAGTGCAAGATAATAAGAAGTTAGTGTTTTCACTAAGTCTCAACCTGCTGATAAACACAAGCATAACCAGGATTGGGAATGGTGCTGTCTGAGATGGATTGGGAATGGTGCTGTCTGAGATGGATTGGGAATGGTGCTGTCTGACCAGGATTGGGAATGGTGCTGTCTGAGATGGATTGAGAATGGTGCTGTCTGACCAGGATTGGGAATGGTGCTGTCTGACCAGGATTGGGAATGGTGCTGTCTGAGATGGATTGGGAATGGTGCTGTCTGACCAGGATTGGGAATGGTGCTGTCTGACCAGGACTGGGAATGGTGCTGTCTGACCAGGATTGGGAATGGTGCTGTCTAAGATGGATTTTATAGTTTGGGAGTCTGTTAGTAATTTTTACTTTTGTAGGAATGGTGTTCCAGTGTTTGGAGATATAGCAGGAGTATACTGAGTCCCCTGATGAATTATTTGTTTTACTAGCAGTTAGCAGACATTTATCACCAGAAAGGAGGTCTCTTGTGGGAGTGTAGGGCAAAAATATATTTTTTAATTTAGGGCATTTTTCAGGATAATATATAATTTTGTATGCTGCAACTAGCTGAGAGTATGTTAGGTAGCTGTTAAGCTCTAGACAGTTTAGTTGTTTTAAGGTTTGGGAATGGTGAGTTTGGCATACAGAGGTGATAACAAATTTAGCTATGTTGTTGTAACAGGTGGCTAGTTTGAATTTTAGTGTAGGGCTCAGGTTTCTAAGGGTAGATGACGCATACTAGAGGGTTGAAAGCAAATGGGATGAGGCTGGGGTTCTTCTTGCTAAATAGGATGAGGCTTGATTTATGGAATAGTATAAGCAGGTTAATCCTTTTTTGTCTGTAGCTGTCATTCTATCAGTCCCAGTACTAAGCAGTGCATAGATCTGTGTCATGGCTTCAAAGGTATCTGCATGCATGTAGGACATGATGGATGGCAGAGGCTAGAGAATGTCAGTCATGCTGAAAATGATGCCTTAGTACATGCACTTAGCACACATCAACAGTACATGTAAGAGAGAGATGTTGAACAGCTTTTACATCATCAGGTGTGATATACAGTGGTTGATGATATAAATGCACAGTAAAATCCACAGAGGCATAGACATTGACATCAGGATGCACCAACCCCATGTGTCTCAGCAGATGATTTGCCATGTTAAGACATTTTACAGCAAATTTCTATAGAATAGCACTGTAGCTAGGCACTGTAAGTTGGCCACAGCAAATGTTCATTATGGATTGCTATAGGTACATCACATCAGGCATCCAGCCCCATCAGGATGGTGGAGAAGTAGGTCTAGATTGTATGGTACACCTTGCATGGATACCATCAGTGTGCACAGTATCATCTACACACAATCTGTTGCAACCCAGTCCAGTATGGAATGCATTACTCTTTTGCATGGCATCTGTGAGGACATGAAGGTCAGAAATACAGAAACACAAAACTGAGGTCTGTCATAGCACACACAACTTCCATCTACACCTTCATGCACAGGATGTCCAGTACCATCATCACTGCTCACACTAGCAGTTGTATCTCAGGTTAAGTTAGGTTACATATCAGGACTGGCCATGGAAGGGGGTCGTCCATCATGTGGTATGCAGTCCTCATTTGTGTCTGTATGTATACAACACTTGCTACCCATTGTCATGGACAGCCATGAGATTTGGCCTCCTCTGGTAGGACACTGCATGAATGTATGGTATCCAGGTCACACTGTGACAGTCATACACCATCCCTGTTGAGGACCTACAAATCTTAGTACAACAAGACAGCACTGTGGCCATGAATCATGTTCAAGAAGTGTCACCACAACAACATCATGTGAAGAACTTGTCTATGACCCAAAGTACCCATCACCTCAAGACTTCTATCTCCACATCTGGAATATGTCTCCCATATAGTATGTATAGACAGACATGTACCTTTGTGTTCCTAGCCACTTGTGTGCATTATGATGTCTCAAACCCACTCCACCCTCCCTCCCTCCTGTGTGGGAAATGTGGAAAAGTTTGACGCACAGTAAAGCTCAATCTTTCACTAACTAGCTTAGCCAGATAATTATAAAGCATACAGCATGTCTGATCTGTGTGACTCTGCATTGTCACTATGTGCTCATCAGAGATCCTGGTTAATTGTACTGTAAACAAAGTCATGTCAATGCCTATTCAAAGAACACAGTATTTTGATGGCACTAATACTATAAAAAGAAGTATTGGTTATACAACAATGTTACACAAAGTGTCATCAAAGAGGCCATGTTTGTAAAATGATAGATAGCAAATGTATATTGCAAAGTAATAGAAAAGGATACAGACTGCAGAATTCTAGAATGCAGCAGAGCAGGTTATAGGATATAAAATTTTGGACCTGAGTACAGTAGGATATTAACTTAAGACTGTTACATTTTATAAGCTAGTTAGCCCATATAACATGTCTGAACATCAGCGGCTCATGATTGGTGTAATGTGTATGGTATCCAGTATGTGGAAATAAATAATCTGGCAAAAAAATGCCCAAAGCCAGGTAACTACTCCAGAGGTGCCTGGTATCAGGCTGAACTTTGTACTTGATATTGGTACAAGGTAAAATACAAGTGCTTCATCTGTACGAGTCTCTGGAGAAGTAGGAGCACCATTATCTGATAGGAAATAGAACCAGGGTCTGAATGTAAGCATATCATTTATTTTTAACAGAACAGACAGGACTAAGAGACAGTAGTAGTTATCCCAAAGTACAAAACAGTATACTACAAGCTTTGAGTTTACTGAAGACAAGCATAAAACTAAAACCAACATAAAAGAGTGAAGTATCCTAAATAATGTACGTACTATGGAACTAATTCCTGTGAAGGTACTCCATCGCCATGCAAGAAAAATAGTCAGAGCATAAAATACCCAACCCAGTAGCCATGTCAAAATGGAGGAGCATAACCATGGTGTCTCAGCAGGGTAACCTACTGGTGGACAAAACTGAACTCTCAAGATTCAGTTGTCTGAGGTACAATTCATTGATAGTCAGAGTTCCTCCATAGGAAATCACTGTTGGCAATTGTGCCAGAAATTATTCCCTTTTGAGGGGAATGTTCCCCTTTTTTGAGCTGGCGTGATCATGAAGTTTGGGAGGAGGCTGTCCCCACATTTGCCTCAAAGCAAAAACACTTTAAAAAAGGTTTTTTCAGGAGAATTTTTCAAGCATGGTTCAGGAATTATGATCGTTAGTACATTCGCTTTTGTCCACTTATAGTGGAAACATCTCAGCAAGCCTCTTGATAGTTCTCAGCAATGTTTATGTGAATGAAACAAGATAGACCACCAATTACTGTAAATGAGCCTTCTTTCTGATGGCAGCTACAAAAAAAAAGCTAGTAGAATTTAGGTTTTGTAAACATTGCATCACATTACAAGGATTTTAAAAATTCAAATACAAGCACTCATTACAGTGGCTAACAATTATGCAAAAAAACATATAAATAGACGCCAATTAGCAATGTTAGCAATTTGTAAGAAAATATTTAAACCCCACAAAACATTTCACAATGCATTCAAAAACACAACAAAACAAGAAGCAAACTGAGATAAAGGTTTTAGTATGACAAATAAAACGGGCATTATCATCCTCTGTTGGGTTATAAAAAGGAGCATACCTCCCAGCTATCCCTGATTTTGCCTCATATTTTTCCCTGTCCCTCATAAAGTTTTTGATTTTCTTGTAAATTACTGAGCACTACAGTCGGTTAATAATGCCAGAAATGAGAGTTTTATACCTATTATTATTCAAAAAATGCATGTTAATGCAAAGCCTATAGTTCTATTAACTTTTTAAAGTGAATTCTGTCCAAACATAAACCTTGCTCTAATGCTCCAGACAACATTCCCTCCTCCTTCCTAAAATGTGCTGCGGATGGTATAGCTCTCCCAATCAGCATAATTATTAACAGATCTATAAAGGAATCATACATCCCCAAACTCTGGCACTCAGCTTATATTGTTCCTCTTCACAAAGGAGGCAAAACACCAGCATCTCAAACTTCCGCCCTAAAGCTCTGCTCTCATCAATCTTCAAAATCCTAGAAAAGTGCATCCACCTCCAACTTATGCCTTTCCAAAACCAAAATCATCTTCTTACACCTACCCTGCATGGCTTCCGCCCAGGCCATAGCACTATAACCACTCTAGTCTCTTTCCTAGAAACTGTCAATCAAGCCCGAGATTCAGGGCACTTGGTTTCTACTGTTTTGCTCGATCTGTCTAAAGCATTCGATAATGTTTCCCACAAACACCTTCTCTATCATCTCTCAAACCTCCATCTCTCTCCAAACACTTTATCCTGGTTCTCTACCTGTCAGACAGATCTCAGGCAGATCTCAGGCAGTCAAATGGAAGAACTCCACCTCTTCCTTCTTACCTACCCCAACTGGCATACCACAGGGCTCCATTCTTGGGCCTATGCTTTTTAACATCTTCATTAATAACTTTCACACTGCTATTCCTTATGCCAAAATCATTCAATATGCAGATGATTCAACCTTGGTCTGCTCTGCCTCAAACCTCCCTGAACTGCTGACTAAAACCTAAACTGCTTTTTCAACTACTGAAAATTGGATGTGCCAAAACCACCTCTCTCTCAATGCAAATAAATCAAAAATTCTACTATTCCCTCCCACAAAGACTTACTGCTATGACAAAAATGCTTTCAAAGTCCATAGTCAAACCAACTCACCTATAGTAGTTGTTCCTTCCGCTAAACTACTTGGCATTACTATTGACGAACACCTCGTTTGATATCCATATTCAACAAAATATAAAGAAAACCCACCAAAGGTTAGGTATGCGTTACAGAAACAATCTCTTTCTCTCCAACTCTACTAGGCATACTCTGGCCACAACTTATCTTCTTCCTTTATTATACGAAGCCCCTCTTCTAACTAACCTGTCCTCCTCTATCACCTCCAAACTAGAAAACTGCTATAATAAAATCTCTAAATTTGCCACCAAATCCAAAAATTCCACCCATCATTGCTTTACCCTAAAATCTCTGAATTGGCTAGAACTCACAAACTACCTAGACTACCTCCAACTCACCACTGCACACAGACTTGTATTTCACCAAACAAAATGTCCAGCTCTAGCAAATATCCTCACCCCTTACACCCCCTAACAAAACTCTCAGATCTGAACATCAAAACTTAGTTTCTACCCACAAACCCAAACGTCCGACTGGCCAACTTCTCCTCTCTTTTTCACTAGGCAAGAAATGGAATTCTCTCCCTTCCACTCTAAGAACTATACCAAACTCAGAAAACTTCAAAACCCAGCTTTTCAAACACTTGTCCTGTCCACTAAATGGAAATGTACCTGGCTTCACCCTACCTAATTCTATCTAAGTATATGCCACCAGGAGGTTTTCTCCCAGGTTCTTGAGCTCTCTATAACTCCCATACCTTTGTTCCTATGAGTGGATCTAAGCTCTCTGCAACTCCAATAGCTACTTATCACATGATTCAACTTTGTAAATATTGTAAATAGCATCTCGCTTTAAATGAGTTCATGTAAAGTGTTTCCACATTTCCTTTAAATGTGTGTATGTAAAGTGTTTCCACATTTACAACATGAGTATTTGCTCAAATGAATCTGTATAGTATAACCCTTAAGACCAACCACAATGAATTTTGTTGATTATGTGTGACATTGAATGTACATATTTGTAAACTGCTATATATAATGTATCTTTTATACTTTTGTATCTTTTGTATCTTTGCTGTATTATGTATCTTGAAGCTTTTCTCCCCGGGCCTCCACTGAAAACGGGTCATTTGGGCCCAGTGGACTTCCCCGGTAATCAAACTGGAAATAACTAAAATAAATTAGATTAATATTTAAAAATGTCCCCAATTTTAGGCATTTGTTACTCCCATTATTTTTGGCTTCATCCCTGAATCTTGAGAAGAACAGTTGAGAGCTACAAAAGGAGGATAAATGGAACATTATATGACACAGGAATATCAAAAACTTTCCAGTATGCTTCACAGTATCAGGACATGCTGATTTGACAGAGACCGCTTAGATTTTGGATAACAAATTAGAACCTTATATGCATATGATTAAATCTTTCATTAACAATGCAGGTAAAGTTCTAGAGCAAATTAAATGTGTGACATATTCTGCAGGGATGTTTAATCAGAAAATTTAGTCTCACTTTACATCAGCAGTGGTTATACCCGGGGCACTGAAACTGTTGAAAAGTGACTTTATATGTAATTGAGATTGACAGTTCAAGCCACTGTACCTCTCACTCAAGTTGTACTTCATTGTGATATTTTTGTTTAATAAAACAAAGTTATCAACAGTATCATCATGGCACTGCTGTGTGAGACAACATGGCTCCTGCCATGCCAACATTTTTGTATCCCAATGTGTAGAAAGAAATTTGTTTCATTGTGTTTGCCAAGACATATCATTTCTGCCATCAGTTTAGAAACATTAATTTCTTTATATAATAAAAAAGTACAGATTTACTGATGAATTGTTTAGATTTTTTTACAGTATTGATGCTGGACTATCTGCTATTGCTGAGTACTGATGCTGCTTGCCACTTTTTTTTGGAGTTAAACTTTACCATAATGCTGAATACTATTTCAGCTACATCGTTTAAAATCCTCTGTTGAAAAATAAAACATTTTTTGCATTAAAATAATTGTCCTGCATCTTTTTAAGAGTAATAAAAAAGCCAGTTTTGTATATTTATGAGCAATACTTTTGTGAATGACAGATTTTGTACAGATGGCACTGATTTATGTATTAGATTTATGAGTATGATACACATTAGAGAGCTTGTGTGCAAAAATTATGATTATGCAGAATTATGGAGACTCCTTTGTGATATTCTTTGTCTGTTATCAGGAAGTCCATATACTTGCATGAATAAAAGAAGCATGTCTGCCTTTAGTACTTGGTCAGAAATTACACATATCAAGTTAGAACGTTTCTGTGCATTTCTACTAACAATCCTGCTACAAAAGAAATAGTTGACAAACATCTTTCACTAGTTTTTAAAAGAAGCAAGAGCATTAGTGAAATTTCAAGAATACCTACCAAGAAGTAAAAGTTCAGACTCCATTCTTTGAGTCTGCCTTTTTTTTTTAATTCACTGGCTTCTTTAGATTGTGTGATACAAACTTTATATTGACAACAAATTATCAAGAAATGAAATGGAAGAATATTTTTTATACTTATACCTTTCCATCCCTCTGTGTAAGAATTACTATTGTTCTACATGTGTTCATTAAAAGATTGTGTTATTTAATTGGAAGTTTGCATTTAAATGTCTAAATAAAACATAGTCTGTCTTAAAAAGCTAGTGGGGTTAGTTTACACAAAAGTATATCAATGATTCTGTATATTCTCAGTGTTTTCCTGTTTTCTGAGCTGTGTTTGGATTTATTAATTTTGTCTTCCACGTACCCCCCAACATCTGCACTCTCAACAAATACATATATAACTCCATGTGAAGGATATGCAGGTTGACCGGTGACAAACTCATCGCAGTAAAGTAATTGATGTAAAACCATTTGATCTTATCATGAAGACAGTTCTGTCACTGGTGTGCAAGTTTACGGCAAATCATTTTAATATCTTAAATTATTAGACTAATCTATTTCCCTCCACTTATCTGATACATTGTCCATTCTGGCTTCACATGTCATGTAGAATGACTGCTTTGAAATAAAAGCTACTCCTTTGATGAGACGTCTATATACCTGTTAGTTCACTGAGTTATCTGTATGTCTCAAGCAAATACCATAGCTGCTGGTTTATGTACTGCCAGCAACTTATGATAAGTTCTATATGTCCAGGTGATTTGAATAGACTTCTGTAGCCTGACAGGCTATAGTGAAAAACATAATGTTTTATATATATATATATATATATATATATATATATATATATATATATATATATATCTTAATGCCAACTATATGCATGTACGCCTGACTCCTCAAATACCTTATTCACACCTATATGACACCTTTTAGTGTACTTTCTTTTAACTTCCATATCTCCTTATGGTGCTGAGACATATGGGGGGGGGGCATATTCCTTAACTAAGGAACCTAACAATTAATAGTGGGCAGTATATGTGAGGTGTAAGAAACAAAATCAACATGATTGTTAATTTAGTTTACACTGCAGTGGAGATATTAACTTGTGCTTGTCACATTTTAGTCTTAGTTTCCTATTTATGTTCACATTTTCCTAACTGATTGAGCTACATTATGGAGTGGTATAGAATGAAAAGTGGTGATGTGCGATATGAAAACACACTGTC
The DNA here is from genome assembly GCF_019279795.1 of Protopterus annectens. Taxonomy (NCBI): domain Eukaryota; kingdom Metazoa; phylum Chordata; order Ceratodontiformes; family Protopteridae; genus Protopterus; species Protopterus annectens. Next base: position 772,496,808 of record NC_056744.1, read on the forward strand.
ACTCTCCATGTATAGTATACTGTGTGGACAACAATGGGAGTTGTTTATTTGGAATTATGATTAAATACAATATTTTCATCTGTACATTAATATTTCCAAAGCCAACTGAATTACAATCTATAGCATAACATTAGGTGAAATGTTAGATGACGTTGGAAAACATGTCACCGAAACTTAGATGGAAAGTCATACAGCTTGAGTGAAGCTGATTACCATTTATGTTGTGAATTATGCAGGTAGACATACATTTTCATATTTCTGTAATATTTCAACAAACAAGGAGTCAGAAAGGAATCTCTTGAAATTGTTTAAAAGATCAAGTCTCCTCAACAAAAATACTCGTCATACTGTAGTTCCAATATATGAAAAGTTGTTTGTGAAAATTTACAGAAAAAGATCATTCTACATGATTCTGTATTATGGTATATTATACCATGACCCCCAAAAACGTGCACGCTGATTGGCCAGCGTGCCCGTTGTAAATCGAGTTATACTAATGGAAAAAGGTCTGGTCGCCCAGACTTTTTTCTATTAGTATAACTCTCTTTTTAAAACACTGTCTCGCTATGTTAAATGGGTTTAACATAGCGAGACAGCTTTAAAATTAGCAACGGAAATCTCCGTTGCTTATTTTAAAGCTGTCTCGCTATGCTAAACCCATTTAACATAGCGAGACAGGTTTTAAAAAAAAGCAATGGAGAAAGCAAGATCTCCATTGCTTTTTTTTAGTGTTTCGTTATGTTAAATGAGTTTAACATAGCGAGACAGTTTTAAAATAAACAACGGACATCTCCGTTGCTTATTTTAAAGCTGTCTCGCTATGTTAAACCCATTTAACATAGCGAAACACTAAAAAAAAAGCAACGGAAATCTTGCTTTCTCCGTTGCTTTTGCCCACAGCTCTGGTACATCAGAACTGCCGTGGATGCCAGATATCTGCGGAAGGGCAGCAAACAGGCATTATACTATGCCATTATTTAAGAAAAGTAATAGTTTCTTTTCTTAAATAACGTCATGGTATAATAGCTATACACAACTTCTGGGTGTGAGTAATGCTGTATTTACCCACGGTTGGCTTTGTTTGGTCCCTCGGGCTTCGCCCTCGGGACCAAACCACGCCAACCGTGGGTAAATCCAGCATTACCCACACCCAGGCGTGGGTTATTGCTATATTATACTTTGATATAAAGACTGCGAACACAGTGACTTCCTGTGAATGAGATACGGGAAGAGAATGACACACATGAGTGGCTCTGGAACCTCATACTTTCTCACAAGACATTCCACTAATGGAGTAATATGCCTTCTCCAGTCCACAAGACACAAGTTAACACTACTGGCAGCCTCACAAGACCCTTCTAATATATGTGTGTGAACAAAGTGCTTATATACTTTGCATGTACAGGAAGAAATCCAAATCATTTCTCCCAAATTTGAATTAAAGGCTCTACAATTGGAAAAAAAAATCACTTTTTCAAGCACCCTGGCATGAATTTTCCAAAGGTTTGATGTATGAATCTGCTGTTATAATGGAGATTTTATTAATAAAATGTTGATCTTTTTGCCCTCCCAGTCTTTTTCAGAAACCAATGCCAGTGTTCTGGTAGCGCCTGCTAGTATAAGAACAAGGAGCATCTGTTAATGCCTGCAAAATGTAGTTATGCAGGCAGTAAAAGCCTAGTAGCTGGCTCTGAGACATACCATTTTGCCTGGAGATGGCATAAGGTATGATGTTGCAGATGGGGTGGATTTCATAAAATGGCTAAGGTCTTCACCTAACAAACACAGGCTCTAGAGTTTGACCCTAACCTGGGGGTTATCAGCTAGGCTTAAAATAGCCCTTCAGGGCAGTTCGCCTATTATTCACCTATGAACCTATGACATGAAACATCCAAAAGACAGTGTACTTCTCCCATGCTACCTATATAGAAACTTGTATTACTACAACACTAATTGTACAGAGTAGCATTTGAACAACACACAAAAATGTAGTTTTAGATAAATAACCCTTTGGAAAATATTAGCTGTTAAGAGATAAAGTTTTCATGTTTTAATAGGAAATATATACTGATATCTGTTTCTGGCAGTGAGTCAAAATTCCTGATATTATTTTTTTCAAAGTGAAGGACACTTTGTAAATTAAGAAAAAAAAACTGGCAGTATGACAGTTTTGTTGCTATAGTAACAGCACACAAACAAAGCAAACACGTGGCTTTAAGCCAGCTTGTGGTATAATTAAATGAAAGGCCCACACCTTCCAAAGCTGTGATTTTTGTCTTTCCTCCCTGCCAAAAGAAAGATTGCATTTACAAGACTAAGATAACTAAGACATGGAAGTCACAGAGGAGCAGTAAATGAAAGCTAGTAAATTTTAACTGCTAATTGCAGTTCATATGGCGTTTATTATTAGGAAATGAAACAGCTCCTGATTAATGTAGTTTTATCAGAGATAGAGCAGCTGACAGGTATGATGTTATTTACTGAAGCTGTTACATTTTAACATTCTGAGGAAGCAGAACACAAAATTAACTAAGGTATTATTTTACAATATGCACACTTCTTAATATATCATATATTTACATATATATATATATATATATATATATATATATATATATATATATATATGTATATAGAGTGTTCACTGTGTGATTTTGTGAAGTGTTTTAGGTCTGGGCAATATCTGTAATATGAGCGGCACTGTGGACTTTTGTAAATCATAGTTTCAGGACACCTACCGTTTTTTTATTTTCTGGTAAGTTTTTAGAGGTTCTCTTGCCCTACATATTGTACTTATGATTTTGTTCCTTTATTTTGAATGGGCTTGTGTTAAGGTGCCCTTTTTGTTGGACTCCTCTACAGATGGTCAAGGTGGAATTTCCCAAGTATGAATTGCCTGGAGAAAAAGACACTGAGGACAAAACGTCTTTCTCTGTCTTCTATAGGAAATCATTGCTGGTGTGATTTCTAAGTGTGTGACTGTAATGACACTCATATTTTGGATGATTTCTAACTTCTTCAAGTTGATGCGACTGTGGAGTTTGTACATACATGTTTGGGGAGTGTAGTGCTTGCCCCCCACAATGAAGGGTGCATGAGGAGGCTTGCCTCCTGCAAAAAAAATGCTTGAAGTTAACTTTTTCTCTCCTCTATGTTTTGAGCATTATTTTTTTTATTTCTGATGCTCTCAGTTTTGCAGTTCAGCAATCTATAGAACAACTAGTTTGCTGAAGCCGAGTTGTAGTATCCACTGATATATGAACAACTATCCATTGTCTTCAGGCATTCATATCTCCGTTCACTGCTATCTGCTTTGCTCTTAATTTATGCTCTATGAAAATATGCTTCACAGAAGAACAAAAACTTGTTAGCAAATCAGGATGCCCTTTTCCTGCCTCATGGATGAGTTCCAGTTCATTGTTAAACAATTTCTCATTTCTTCCTATGGAATACTATATCTAAATTGGGACTATGCCATGCATTGTGGAATTTCTCAATTGTTCTTAATTCTACAACTACCTTATTAAAGCTATTTATTTATTTATTTAAATTTGTTGACTGGGAGTGTCCGACTGGACGTAGGTCCATTTTCAGTGGAGGCCCGGGGAGAAAAGCTCCATAGTAAAATAAACAGACAGTAGTTACATTAGATTACATAGTGATTAACAATTTAACATAGCAATTACTTACAACATATTTACAGATGAAGAACATAGTACATCAGTAGACAACTAGAATCTTTATCTGTGGAATACATAACAGACATTAACAAATGTTACAATGAGAAGTTCCTGCTGTATAATAAGTACTAGGCTTATGAGCATCTGCTCATAAGCCTAGTACTTGAATTGTATTTCATACAATTGTATGTATTCAATGTATTTCATACATTGGAAACCTCTTTTTAAAGGAAATAAGTCATCCTTGCATCACTGTTGTGTCATACGTCCAGTATTTTCAGATTGCACTTGTTTCTTATACACTTCCAGCTACAAAGGGCATTATTCTCTTGGACTTGCTAGTTCTTCTAAGGTGTTAATTGCTTACATAATGTCCCACCTCAATCTCCATTTTTCCAGGGTACACATATTTTGCTTGTTTAATCTCTGTTGCTATATCTGTTGGTGTAGACTTTGCAGCACTTTTTTTTTTGACCAACCTGATTCTGTTAATGTCTATGCATTGATGGGGTATCTAGATTTGTACACATAGCTATAAAATATGGTTTCGCCAAATAGCTACTATTCTTTGCTTGCAAATCTAACTAGGGTTCTTTCTTTCTTAAATTAAATGTCCAGATTTAGATAATCAACCATAATTATAAGAAGGCCACTTTTCATTTATTTTAATAAATAATGGGTGAAGGGGAAACTCAAAAAGGCATTATCAGAAAAATGTCAGTGAGACAAGTGCCTTTTCTCAGCATGGGTGGTAATAATAAAAAAACACTGGACAATGCATAAGTGAAGATCCAGAATAGCTCAATGTATTTTAAAAAAAGTTAAAGAAAACAAACTGAAGACAAAATAAATCGTTAAAATGAAATAAACTGCACAGCTAATTCCACCTAAATCGCCAATTTTTTTAGAGTTTCTGTGATTTAAAAAACTGGTTTCAGCTACATATTGTACTTATTTTACTATCTGCACTTTAACAAAGTTGTTTTTGTGTTTAAATTACCTGTTTAACTGTTGTAGGCTACACACTCAAGTGTGATAGCCATTTCTGTACATTTAAAGTGTTTTTTTATTATATCTACTTTATTTTCTGAAAAAAACAAAACAAAAACTTTTTCCACCTTTCTAAGCTAGTATAGTCCAGTTTTCAGGTCAGTGCTGAATTCAGGGCTGTTTTACAAGTTCCTGTGTTTGCCCATACCTTACTTGGATGGAAGGAAGTTTCTCTATTCACCTGTGAGAGAGGGGAGCTTTGAGCAGCCTATCTGTCCCTGGAGGAGTGGCTTCAACCCAGAAATTAGTAGTTTATTGGCCATTTTGGGCTAATTTCTATCTCTTTCATTTCCCTGCTATAAAACCCGCAATAGTGCGGTTTTGTGCACCTGGCAGCACCAGTTAGCTAGGGTATAACTATTCCCGGCTCCACAAAGTCTACTCTTCAATTTTTCCCTTGGAGCTAGACAAACTTTCAACTTAAGCACTCAAACCATTCACTTTTCAGCCCGGCACTTGCTCAAAACTCATAGCAAGCACTAATAAACTTTAGCACTAGACCCCCTATACTGTAGAGAAGGACAAAGCTCTCTAGTCGACCTTATCAGCCAATCAGTAAAACAGCTCACTGTACCTATCCAGGCATGTCCAAAAGGCAGTTTCAGGTGTACTCTCCAGTCCAACTGGTGAATTTGGGCATTTTGAGGCAATGTTACAACTGCCTCATGTACACAGACAACACTCTCCTCCTACCATCAAACACTAATACATGCGAAAGATGCAATTATACAGCCAAACTGGAGGCTAAGCTCTCTCAATCCAAGACTGGCCAGACAGTCAAGAGGAGAAGGGAATTAATTGCATCACACCACCAGTCTCACATAGTCCTATGAAACCAGCACCAACAAAAAACACACATAAATACATAAAAACATACTCGGAGGCTCTAAATAAAAATCTGCAAAAGCAACAGAGGCCTCCAAAGCAAACATCCAAGCAACCTCCACCCCTCAACACAAACCATGAAACACATACTTCACAAAACCAGTGTGCCATGCAATCACAGCCCTTAAGGCAAAATAACATACCCAACACACTAGTAATTGGTGACTCTATAGTCAGACGCACTGATGTCCCACTCACTAGGCTGAACAAGGAGAAGGTTACTGTTAGCTGCATGTCAGGTGCCAGGATCCGCCACATAGCACAAGCACTCAGGTCACTCCAGAACAAGTACAAATATGACTCTGTCATTGTCCATGTTGGTGTGAATGACCTGAGTTGTACTTCCCTGGACTACATGAAAAGAGACATGGAAGAGCTCTCTGATCAGGTAGCCCAGGCCAGTATGACCCTGACCCTGAGTAGCATCCTGCCCTAACCAAGAATTATACCATGGTATAAAGAAAAAATAATCAATTTCAACAACTGGCTAAGCTTCTGGTGTCATTCAAAGGGAATCCAGTTCTGTCAGCCTAGGATGACATGCTCGACAAGCCACGCTGCTTCGGTAGAGTCAGCTTAAACCTGTCACCCTTAGGCTTTTGAATACTGGCCAAGGCTCTTGCCACCCCCACAGTGCCTTTTTTAGGCAAGGCTCAAAACACAAACCCACCGCCGTAAATAACACAAGTAACAAAAAACTGAGGGTAATGCTACTCAATGCCAGAAGTCTAAACCTCAAAATGCACGCACTCGAGGCACTCCTCAGTATGGAGAAAATATATGTGAAGTAATAGAAACCTGGTTTAAGGCTCAAGAGAGCACCCCAGCACTACCAGGCTACAACTCATACCATACATTTTGGCCACAAAACCCAGACCGAAATACAAAAGGCAGGGGCGTATCCATATTCATCAAGGACACCCACACCTCCAGGTTACTGGCACAGCATGATGCTTCGGAGATCATCCATGTGCAATTAACAATGGGCAGAACTGCAATTCAAATTGTAGCTTGCTACAGATCATCCACCATGTCCCAGGACCCCAATTCCGCATTTCTGGAAACACTGGGAAACATAAAGGTCCTACCAAACACCCTGATATTGGGTGATTTCAATTACCCAAACATTAACTGGGAGAAGTACTCAAGTACTAACTCCTGTACCCAACATTTCCTAGAATTTATAAACTCAGATGCCCTGGATCAACTGGTCAATGCCCCCACCAGAGGTGACAACATACTGGACCTGGTCATCACCAACATGGGCAACTGGTGTTCCACACCGGAGGTCAAACCCTCACTGGTTAGATCTGACCATAAACTAATCACTCTGGATATCCACATTCCGCCCCCTCCCCCAGTCAGAGAAACCACTGTGAAAAACTTTTCAAAAGCAAACTTCACGTTACTTAAGACCAAGGTGGAAAGTTTCAAATCCCCCATGCTAAAGGATAATGCTGCCCAAGTTGCAAAATCCTTTACTAATGCACTCTACAGGCACCTACAAGAATGCATGGATCGTGCTATCCCAAGCAAAACCAAGACTCACTCCTCCAAGAAAAGGAAACCAGTTTGGTGGACCCCTGCCATAAACAAGCTATACAATAGAAGGAGGAAACTAGTACAGAAAAGAGTAAAATCCCAAGAAGGAAAGACATCCCTGATCAGTATCAGCAAGAAACTACGATCCCTCATAAAATCATCCAAGGCTTGCTTCAAAAGAAAAATTGCTAAGAACTCCAAAGATAACCACTAGGCATTCTTTAGCTATGTCAAGAATCTAAGTGACAATTCCCAGATCTGCTCGGAGTTAGTGCAGAATGGCACAAAATACACTGAACTGACCAATATCGCCAACATCCTGGCAGACAGGTTCAGTGCAAACTTCACCCTCAAAAAAGCCCATAACGATACCAGAAGAATGTAGTGCCCCTGAAATCACAGACACTCAGGTTAAAACAGCCCTCTCCAAAGCCAAAAACACAGCATCAATGGGACCGGATAGTGTCCCAGGCTGTGTCCTACATGAGCTCAAAGATTAACTAACCCCTCACCTAACCACACTGTTCAAACTCAGCCTCTCCACAGGCTATGTGCCCATAGAGTGGTGCACAGCAACAGTTATTCTGCTCCACAAAGGTGGAGCCACAACAGACCCTGGGAACTATCACCCTATAAGCCTGATTAGCTTGATCTACAAGGCTATGGAGTGCATCATCATGGATCTCATTAACAGAGACATTGGGAACCTCCAAACACTGGACCCTACCCACTTCGGCTTTGTTAAGGGCAGATCATGCCTCCTAAACTTGGTGGACTTCTTTGAGACAGTTATCAAGGCTATAGACAAAGGAAAGGTGGTCCACACAGCCTACCTAGACATTGCAAAGGCCTTCAACACCATTCCCCATGCTGGTATAATAGACAAGCTCACCAGTCTGAACATAAACCCCTACGTCACGAGATGGGTTGCCAACTGGCTCACGGACAGAACCCACATGGTAAGAGTTGCGGGAGCTAGGTCTGACTCTAAACTGGTTACAAATGGCATTCCCCAGGGCTCAGTCCTAGGACCCCTCCTGTTTGGCATATACTTCTCAGAGGTACAGGCAAGCGCAGGAGGACTATGGCTGACCAAGTTCACAGATGATTGCAAACTAGGGGCTATAATTGACTCTCTGGCTGACACAGACATCCTCCAAAAGGGTCTCACTGAGACAGATAACTGGTATCAAAACCATGGCCTCAAGCTAAATGCCAAAAAGTGCATAGTCATCTCCTTTGGAAAAAACAAAGTACCCACAAATTACCACATAGGTGGTAGCCCCCTAAATACAGAAGACGAAATAAGTGATCTGGGGACCCAAGTAGATCGTAATCTATCCTTTGATAATCACATTGCCAAAGTGGTTAGAAAATCCTTCTATGTGGCCCACCTAATCACAAAAGGGTTTGCATCCAGATCAAAAGAGGTCATTGTGCTCCTCTATGCATCACTCATTAGACCCATCATAGAGTACAACGCTCCATTTGGATGTACCTTACAAGACACCTGCAACAACTGGAAAGACCACAGAAGTACCTCACCAAGAGGATCACTGGCCTCAAATAGATGCCCTATGCAGCTTGACTGAAGAAACTCCAGCTGTACTCAGTTGCATACCGCCTACTCAGAGGTGATCTCTGCCTGACATACAAGGTCATGTCCAACCTAGAATTGATGGACATGCTCCACCTAAAAAAAAACATATCCCCCTCGAGCCACAGACTCTAGGGATCTAAACCTCACCACAACAATAAATAGGACATGCTGGAGGGATAGCTTCCTGTCCCAGAGACTTCCCATGCTCTGGAACAAGATTCCAATCTACATTAGGCAGAGCTCCTCACTAACACTCTTCAAGAGAAACCTTGACGAGTGGATGGGAAACAGGAAGTTTAACCCGGGGATCACTTCAGTGGATCAGCTGGACAGAGGCACAGGGAACTAATCTAAGGGGGTGGCAAAAGCCAACACATTCTGGCTAGGCTTATAAATGCATTTGGGCAGATAGCCTAGTACCTACCTATGAACCTATGAAAAGTCAGCCCTAGCAGGACCTGGTCCTTCAACCTGAAGTAGAACTGTAAACCTAAATTGAAAAGACACTAAAAGAAAATTGAAGCAAAACATGAAACTATATCATGAAGTATTACTACCTATCCTTTCCCTCAGCAAAATACCTTACATCGTAGATGAACACATTACAGAAATAAAACATTCTTCATAAGTTTCTGCTGTACTAACCCAAAATTTCAAAATCTGTTGTCCGCATGTTGCATTATACATCTTGCAGCCATCTTGTCTTCCAAAGTCACCTTGTGATGTATCCAGCCCAACTATATAGACATCTCACAATCCAAAGTCACGATGATATGCTCTTGATCCCTCACACATGCCACAGCAGAAACCAAATTTAAAAGTCACCATTCATGATTCCACTACCTAACCAAGTTGTTTAGCTGCCCGGCACCAGCAGCAACCTTAAAAAATAAAACATCTCCCTCAAAAAGAAGCAGCAACCTTAAAAAATAAAAACACCTCCCACATAAAGAAAAATATAAGTGCTAAATAAATCAGTTAAAAATATCTCTTAACTCCACCAGTCCTCATTCACTCAGTGTGAAAACCCCTCTCAACTTGAAAACCTAAATGCATTCTGACACTCCCTTACAGCAATCCAAGCAGTACAAACAATAAAATAAAATAAATTGTAATGGTGAAAAAACTGACAAAATATACAAAAAATGCCTTAAATTATCTATTATTACTAAATCATAAGCCAATCTGTGTATGTGTGCATATAGAGATGTATGTAGAATACATTAGACCCTGGTATATAAAACCTAAAATATCATACAGGCTTAGGAAACTGCTGTTATATTAGAGAACTCAGTTCAGAAGATGTGTTTAGGATGTTTTCCCCATGTTCTGAACTACTTTCTCTAATCAACGGTACAATTTATCTAACTTATTACACAAACCAGCCCTCAGTCCATTTCATTTATCAGTTTTCCAAGTGTTTTTATGTTTATATTAATGTTTCCAACTAACTTCAATGGGTTGCAAAGAATACATTCTCCAGTGAAGTTAATTAAAAAGTAGAACTAGGTCTATTTTGCAAATAATGTGATTTTCTTTAGGGCTGGCTGTGGTGAATATTTCATTCAATCATTCATTCATTCATTTATTCATTCATATACTCCATTTTAAACTAATGAATTATATTAGGAAATTGACTTCAGTGATTTCTTTGGGGAGGTGTATTTTAAGTATGCAATGTGTTGTTACATTTTTGACGTTAAAGTGTATAGAAAATGTGTTCCATGTTTTGTTTTATGCTTATTTTCATTTTCTTTACTACATAGATTTGTGTTTGGATGGGAAAACTTGACGACATATCTGCTTACTTACTTACTTTATGTATTTATTTATTACCATTTGTTTTGTTTTCGTTTAACACCTTTATTGAATTATCACTTGTGACATAGGCACATTTAAATGTATACAAAAGTAATCAAACTGTATTAAATTAACATTAACAAACATTACACTTCACATATATTGCTATATATCATACAGCCTAAGTAACATTACCTAAATTATTCAATTTCTGCCCCTTTTTTAACAAGAAACATCTAGATAGTTGGATTGAGCACAACTGCCCTTTGACAGTGGAGTGATGAGGAAAAGCTCAACAGATGCAATAGTTGTATCAGAATCATCAAATTAAAACAAAATGGTTGCATACAGAAACCTAGATGCTCAATACATACTATATGGCTAATAATTTAACGATTCCCCAGACCATAGCATTAACGTCCATGGTTGTAGTCAACTGATTACAATACCCACTCATAAAAATAAAAGCTCTGATACTAGCTCTATTCTCTCTGTGCTAGACTGGATCCTTACCTCCAATCCAGACATCTAACATAATGCTACCACTCTACCAGACTTCTTAAGTGACCACCTCCCCATCCATGTGGAAAACACACCATCCAACTCCCCAAAACCCATTTATTCAGAGACTGCCACAAACTCTCTAACTTTAATGCTGAAATATTTAATAATAGATTCTTATTAATAAACTAGGCCTTCCTTCAACACCTTCCCTTTAATGATGCAGTATTAGAATGTAACCATATTTTCCTTAGCATCCTGGACTCCCTAGCACCCCTCAAAAAAGTAAGGGAAAAACTAACCATGCACCCTGTCTAACACAGAACACTAAATCCCTGATGCAAAAAAGAGATAGTATATGGAAACAATAGCTAACAACTAAATTCTCTCTGTTACTCCAACAATAAAAAGAACTTAGGAACCTGACCAAGAAGCAAATTAATAGAGATAAGAAAAACTTTTACTATGAGGCCCAAATCACCCACCACTCTAACCCTAAAAAATTCTGGCACAGCATTAACAAAATCCTCCACCCTGGCAGTCCTACCACTCCAAATCCCTACCCTAATACCTCCTCAAAAGAAGCTGAAACACTACTAAATAATTATTTCATTGAATTTATCCAATAACTACCATAAAGACAATCCCACCCCCTCCTTCTTATACTACAAATACCCCCTTTCTCTCTTGAACCAGTCCCTACTGCTTATATAAAATCTCTTCTACTTTTGTTCTAGTTTTTATGTTCTCTTCTACTTGAGTTCAAGCCGTGTTCTCATTACATTGATAACCTACCTCCCCTTTTTCTTAAACTCGCAGCACACTCTATTGCCTACCCTATCTCAATACTTGTAAATAGATCAGTTCTAAAATCTACTGCTCCTGATATCTGGAAATCTTTCTACGCTATACTCTCCCACAAAGGGAGCAACTCCACTGATCCCACTAATTTCAGATCTATAGCTATTCTTTCACCTCTCTCAAAAATCCTTGAAAAATGCATTCACAAACAACTTCTCAAATACCTTATCCAGAATAACCTTCTCAACCCCCACTCAACATGTCTTTAGGCCAAATCACAGTACAGCTACAGCTCTTCTTTCTTTCACTCATTCCTTGGTAGAGGCTAGAGACAATAACCTACTAGTTTCCTGTCTTTTCCTGGATCTCTCAAAAGCTTTTGATAATGTATCTCACTCTAAACTACTAACCAAACTATCCAATCTCAACCTCTCCTCCTCCACTATACTTTGGTTCTCCAGTTACCTCTCCAATAGGTTATAATCAATCAGATGGAAATCCTACTGCTCTCCCTTCTTACCCATCCAGATTGGTGTCCCACAAGGCTACATTCTAGACCCCTTCTCTTCAACATCTTTACTAACAACCTCCACTCATCCTGTGGCACCTCTTCCCTTATACAATATGGTGATGACTCAGCTCTGATCTCTTTCTCCAACAACATCACCCATCTTCAATCTATTACTCAAAACTCATGTCATCATTGAAAAATGGCTAACCAATAACCAACTCATCTTGATCCCTAAAAAAAAAACTCCTTTTCTTCATTTCCAGATCTCTCTCTCACATCACAAAACAATTTTCAGCATCACATCTATTGACAACACCATTATCAAAGCTGAGTCATACACTAAGCTTTTAGGAATCACAATTGACAACCAACTAAAATTTGACATTCATATTCAGCATTGCATAAAAAGACACACCAAAAACTGGGACTACTATACCAAAACAAAAAATTCTTGTCTTCTGACTCCAAACACACTCTGGCACAGGCCTATCTTCTTCCTTGTCTTCTCTATGCTTCTCCTATCCTTGCACATCTACAATCTACCTTAATTAGAAAGCTAGAACAAACATATAACAAAATAGCTAGATTCGCTAGCAGCCAACCTAACAAAACTCACCACTGCCTTGCTCTTAAGCAACTTCAGTGGCTTGAACTTCCAAATTTACTACTGTTATCCCAGTTTTATTTATTATTTTATTTACTTTATTTTACATTCGTTGACCAGGTTTGTCCGGCTGAGCTGATAGCCCTTTTTCAGCGTTGGCTCGGGGAGAAAAGTTCCACAACGTTTTCATTTAAAATTTGAACAGTAAAAAGTATGTAAACAAGAAGACTTTAACAGAACTTACATTGAAAACATACAAAAGGAAATATAAAGTTCTAAGTTGAGAAAAGTACAATCTAGAAATTATGTAGGATGATAGTTTACATTACATTTGCAATATATAAACAGTGAAAGTAAAAGGCTATGGTCGTAGATACAGCCAAGTGGTTGTCATAAGAAAAAATATGCAGGCGGTATATTAGTAAGGGTATTTTAAGAAGGAGTAAGAGGCAATAACCTAGTTAAGAGGAGGTAGACCTCTAAAAGTGACAAGAGCCAGTAAAAGGCTGACAAAGTACTAAAAATAGGAAAGGATGACAGTTTAAGGGGGGTGAGTACAGTGACATATCTAGTGGCTTTTCAGGTAGTCTTTGTCAGTTGATTTGAATACGTTTGGTTGTTTAAGAGATCAAATTTCCAGTGGGAGTTTGCTCCTGGATATTGTAGGGTGGTAGCTATAGAAGTTTTGACCAATTTTGCTCATGGGTTTATAGATGTGTAGTAGGTTTACAATTCACTCGCTCCTTATTTAATAAAACTTCAGCCTACCCTTCCCTCTCCTACCTAGTATCTCTCTATAGTCCCACTTGTTCCCTCCATAGCTCAAATCAACTCCTTCTCAATATCTACAAACCTAACAAAAACATAGGTAAACTACTATACAAAAAAAGCACTATTACCCAAGCCTGGAACAAACCCCACTAATATTCGTACTATCAAACATACAAACAGTTTCAAACAAGAACTAAAACACTTCCTGGCAAACTCTCATTCCTGTTCATGCCAGGAACCAATCTAATTCACCACCATCCCTATATACCAAGGCCCAACCTAATAACCCCCCTCCATATCCCCCTTTATACTATATATTTATCTCTATAAGCTTTGTAGACTATAAAAGACCTCTTCTGAGCCTATGAGAAGCTGTCAGAAGTTTTTTTTTTGTGTGCATATATTTCTTGTATATAGTTCCTCTTAATTTAGATAATAGTATCCTCCATTAAGACAATCACAAACTATCAACAGACTCCTGTATATGCAATTCTATGCAATATGGATACTGACTGTTATGCTATAGACCTAAATATGTTATTCCAAAATCAGTCTGTCTTTTGCTCTAAATAACCTATATAGCTAGCCCTACTATGTTCAGTAGAACCAGACTGTCAATCTTATTTAAACTCTTTAATCAATTGTTTTAACCTTACTGTATCAAGTAACTGTACATATTTCAATTGTATTGTTTTCTTACTTGCTTTGTTAGTAGTATAATTGGAGCCTTTCTCCTCAAGTCTCCACTGAAAATGGGCCTTTTTGGCTCAGTTGGACTAACCTGGTTAACAAACGACAGATAAATACATAAATAAACTAAGATACATACAGAAACAGGTATACATAAAATTAAGCAGACAAGATTAACATATATACAATTCCTAAGAAAACAAGAAATGGAAAATTATACAGATGTACGAGAGAAAATAATACTGTGACAGATACTAAGTAAAAGGGTATACAGAAATGCAGGTTTATTATTTGACATACTATGAGTGTACAAACAGTGTGAGTATAAAGATTTATGTAGTTTGCTTTATGTTGTCATGAAGAGGCATGAGAATAAATTACCTTAGTACTAAACATGTATCTAGCCTGTTGTTTATTGTTTAAGTTTTCCTTTAAAGATGATCCATTTGTCTATGTGTTTTAGCCGTATTGGAAGGGCATTCCAAATCTTTCAGACGTAATTAAAGTAATTTGTTATATCTTTTAAGTGCTCTGCTTTTGTTTTGAAAGCATTGCAATAGCAGTATCACTTACTGTAGTGGCAACTGTTACATAAGTTTTATTTAATGGAATTATTTATTTCTAGCTGAAACCATCAGAACAGAGCTTTTCTGAATCTGTCTCCAGCATGATGTCATAATAGGTTAACAGTGCTACAATAGAGCTGGTAGTACTGCTTCCTGATTATTGCCAGTAAGGCAGCAGAATTGGCCAATTTTAAGAATTCATCTAAATGGGAAATTGTTGGGAGATTTGGCATAATGGTTTAGGTCTTCATCTCATAGGTACAAGGTACAAGATTGATTATGTTCAAGTGTTATAAGCTAAGCTTAAAATTAGCAGTCAGCCTTGTATTCTTCTATGAAACATGGCATGCTTTTTCAGAGACCTGCTCTTATTTTTTCCTGGGTTTCAGCTGTAACTGGATAAAATCAGAGTAAATGCACTCACATTCAGTTATGTAATGTAGTTAGTATTGCACTGGGTGTTTTGCTATTTTATACAGCACTACTTTTCAAGCAGTTAACATTAAGTTTGTGCAATAGTGGAATAGGTTGTATCTTTGTGTTATACTGCTGCCAGCCTCGTGCTTATTGTTCATTTTTTAAAAATGACATTAATGGTGTGTTTTGTTTCTGTGGAAATAGTTGCTCATTTATAGGTTCATAGATTAGTACTAAGTTACCTGCCCTTGCAAGCCATTTTAAGCCTAGCCAATTACCCCTTGTGAGACTCAAACCCTGCACCTTGTGTTTATAAGGCAAGCACCTTAACCATTAGGCCACCCTATTATTTATGCATTGTTTGTCACTGCTAGCCCTTATTAAAGCCAAGAACCAATAACACACTAATGACTTTATAATCAGCTGTACTAAACTTCAATAAAACAACGTTATAATATTACATATAGCAAACCATGGCAGAGTGCTGCAATGCTCACCTCCATGATACATTCTTTAATAACATGAACAACATATCTTAATTAAATTAGGCAGTGTGGTGTAATGTTAGCCAACCAACAGTAGCAGTAACACTATTCTGACACTCACTAACCACAATTCCTCAACCAGCATAACACCATTCACTTGAATCACAAGACAAAAAAAATTGCATATTATGTGGCACATCTCATTACTAAGGGGTTTGTATTCAGAAAGAAAGAGGTCATTGTCTCTGTCTACTCTTCCCTTATTAGGCCAATCATTGAGTACAATGCCCCTTGACTTACAAAGCCATATACTGACCCAGCTCTGTTAAAAATGTTACATCTAAAGAAATCCCAATCCCTCCACACCACATGCTCCAGAGACCTCAGCCTCATTACCACAATCAACAGAATGTGCTGCAGGGACAGGTTCATAACCCAGTGACTGCCCATGCTATGGAATAGACTTCCCATACATGTCAAACAGAGAACCTCACTGGCCCTCTTCAAGACAAATCTTGATGAGTGGATGGGAAATGAAAATACTCTCCGGGATCACTCCAGTGGCTCTAGTCGACAGAGGCACTGAGAACTAAGGTCGGGTGGCATGATGCTAGAGTAATCTTATGGGCTAAGCTTGTAAAGGCTCCAGAACCATTAGCCTAGTACACACCTATGAACCTATACTCAAGGTGGGGAAGAAAGGCCATACTACACTTTTCAGATTGACTGGTCCTTCTTCCACCAACCCCCCCCCTCCCCTTACAGTCTCAAGCAAACTAACTAACCTAATCTGTCCTGTAAAAATAATGACAACTGAACATTAAAAATGTCCAAATCAACATCTCTAAGTTGAACCCATCAATACTGAACCACATAGGGTTCTTATATGCAAAATCCCAATGCTCTAATACCAGAGACACCAAAACAGTACTTGGCCATACTACTCCCTCATTAGAAAACTTTCTAGTAACCCCTCAGTGCCTTAAACTTAGGTCAATACCTTCCACAACAGCCTTGGAATTACTGCTGACCATATAAATACTGTCCTTGGAAATCTTTAACAGACCGCTACCAAATATTTTATTAACAACATAACCAATTTCCTCTTTGGCATAATTTTGAAATCATTGCCTCCTAAATGCATAACTATGCCAGACAAGTCACCATATTGCTTGCTTATCTCTGCCAGAGTTGGAAACAACTGACACCATTTCATACCTCTTTGACTGCAAAATTTGGACCTGCCACTGTACTGGATCCAAACCTAAATTCCAACCTCCAGGTCTCACCTCCGCTCTTCGCACTGCCCAGTAAACAAAAGAGTAACCTATCATGGCTATCAATTTCTTATCTGAAAGAGAAAAAACAAAATTAATATAATTGTCTCCTCAACAACTCTGACTACCCAACTTAATGTATCCCAAATATGCCTAGAATGCCATCTACTATCCCACTTAATCACATTCACAGGCCTCCCTTCTTCCACCAAATCCGACTCTCTCCCACAAGAATGATTGGCAAAATTCTCACCATTTACACCTTGCCAAACAAAGTGCTTCTAATCTAAATAACAAATGCCCTAGCATCAAGCTAATGCCCCCATCCATCACAGAAAACTAACACCACTGACCGATTGCTACAAAATCTCACCATGCCAATCCCCACACTTCAGTTCATAGCAAACACACACCACTCCTGGACAACACCACTTGCCTGAAGTTCATCACCTGATCCATTTTTGATCTTTTTAACCAAATCAATATACCCAATGGAGTAATTTTTGTATCTTCCCATTCAAAATACATAATTAATTTACCCTAAACATCCAAAAATTAAAAAAAAATGATAATGTAGCCCACAGTACATAATCAAAACAATAATGGGCAACCTTATGCAGACCTACTAATAATGATGGCAGCATATGCTTACCATTATCACTCAGTTTACTCTGAACTCTTTCACCCCTTCAGCATCCTCAAAATCATCCAGTTCTTGGTAACATCCTTTACCCCAGATAACTTCACTTGCACTCAGTGCCACACGTGGGCCCTAATAGTCCTAACCATGTTACTCAACTGCCATCTCCCCACTAAATATCTCATCACCACTTGAACTGACTACTCTCTCCCACCTTGGCAAAGCTTTGACAAAATGCTGGAAAACTCTAAGAGCCTATCCATTTACCTTCCTAGCTGAATCAGACCATGACTGGTATACCAGCCAAACTGCCAGGCCTATCCAATCTCCCACACCACCTTTGGCACAAACATATGACTTACATGACTTCCTGTCATGAGCTCTGAAAATGAAAGTGAGAAACATTATCATCATCATCATCATACATCGTCATCATCATCATCACCCCCCCTTTTTTCCAATTTTCTACATGGGGTTGGGGGTGTTGTGTCAACTGGGGCCCCCTTCAAAATATTGACCCACAGTTCACTGACTGTCAAAGTGGTGAGACGAAAACACCATAATTGTACAAGCACGAACTCCCAGAACATTGTAAATCCTCTCTGGGAGTGTAACCACTTGGCCACCATGGTGAACTGTGCTCTTTCTGTGCTGTAGTGCAATATCTGAGTTGGTATATGTAAGTAGAAGGGCCCCCCACATGGGGGGGGGGGTTGTGTGGTGAAGCCTCCCACTTCAATGGATGTAATTTGCTATGTTTGTGATTTTATCATTGGTGGCCAAGTGGTTACTTTCCCAGAGAGGATTAAGATGTTCCTGGAGTTTGTGATCGTAACATTATGGTATTTTCTTCTCGCTGTTTTGACAGTCAATGAAATGTGGGTCGACATTATGAAGTAGACCCATCAACTGTTGCCATCTGTCTCTATTTAATGCCACTCTCCTACCTTCTTCAACAATCATGCCTGACTGTCACAGGTCTTCTCTCACACAATCCATCCACCTCTTTGTTGGATGTCCTCATTTCCTCTTGCCTTCTTCCTACTTGTGCCAAATTTTCTTCATCAGATTGTCTTCCGTTTTTCTGCACATGTGCCTGCACCACTGTAATCTGTTCTCTTTGACCTTTTCTGCAATTGGAGCTATTTGACTTTTGTTCTTATGTCCTCATTTCCTCATTTGTCCCACAGTGTGCATCCTACCACCCTTCTTGGGGTCTTCATCTCCATTACCTCTAACTTTCTGAACTGTTTGGCCTTTACTGTCCAGATTTCTCTACCATACAATAGTAATGGTCACACCACTGTTTTGTACACCTTACCTATCAGCTTCTTTGACATTCTTCTGTCATGTACTAAACCTGACACTCTGTGCCAGTTGGCTGCAGCACCTCTGATTCTAGCTTTCACCTCCTCAGTCAGACTTCCCTTCTCCTCAATCACCCCTCACAGATACTTGAAGCTGTTAACCTTTTCCACTATTTTCTCTTCTATCTCATTTTTCAGCTTCTTCTGATTTCCCCTCATTTGCTGCCATTACATTTGTGTTATCTGTACTCAGTTTCATCCCATGTGCATTCAGTTTTGTATTCCATTCCACTATCTTTTGCTGAAGTTCTGGCTCAGAGTCTACTTGTAATGCCACACCATCTGCATACAGCAGCTTTGTTGATGTGTCCCCTTCAGCCTGTTTGCTAATGTAGTCCATCACCAGTATGAACAGCAGTGGGCTCAGAGCTGCACCCTGATGCACACCCATTCCCACTGGGAACCCATCTGTAAGACCAAACACTGTTTAGATTTGAGTCATTGGGTCCTTGTACATAGCTTGCACTAATTCTACCGATTTTTCTGGGACTTTGAACCACCAAAGGACTGCCCAAATCAGCTTTCTTATGACCTTGTCATATGCTTTCTCCAAGTTTAGGAATGCCCAGTTAGACTCTTTTCTCTTCTCTAGTTTCTTCTCAACTATCTGTCTCACTGAAGACTTAGGTCACTTGTGCTGCATCTTGATCTGAATCCAAACTGCTCATCTCCCATCTTACTTTCTGCTATTCTGCATATTCACTTAACAATCACCCTCTCCAGAACGTTCATGCAATGTGACAGGAGTTTGATAACCCTACGCTGCCCACAGTTGTGGATGTCCCCTTTGTTCTTGTACACTGGCATAAGTATGCTAATTCTGCAGTCATCTGGGATATGCCTTTCTCCCCACACTGCTGTGAGTACCCTGAGGAGCCATTTCTCCCCATCTTACCCAGCATCTTTATCATATCTGCTGTGACCTCATCTGAGCCTGCTGCTTTCCCTGCATACATTTTCCTTAGTGATGTTCTTACTTCTTCTATGTTGGGTTCCTCCTCTTCTCTCAGGGTCTATATTAGATGATTGAACTTTCAAAAGTTCGACTGTCATATGGTCAGCACCATATGATCAAATTTTTGAAAGTTTAACATTTTAACAGAGATCTCTGTACAGCACAGAATGGAAAGATTTCCCTTTTCTGCACTGTAGTGCAGTCTTAGAGTTAATACTGCGGTGGTGGTGCTGTGGTAGCATTGTCGCCTCACAGTAAGATGTCCTGTTCAATTCTCAGCTAAAGCGTCTTCTGTGTGGAGACATGCATGATTGGGTGTTCCATTGTTGAAGGTTGTGCATTAGAGCTGGCAACTCGGTACATAAAAATCTACTGCCAATCATTAGCGGACCGGAGTTCCACTGTGGTGACCCCAACCAGGAAAAGCTGAAAGATACAACAACAAGTGCAATCTCGGAGTTGGTATATTTAAAGAGCAGGGCGGTGCAGCCCCCCTCATGGGGGGTGTGGGGGGATCTTGCCCCCCTGCTTAAAATGTTCAGGTAGGTTATTTGTGTAGCTTTTTTTTTTATTAGATTTTCAAACTTTTAAAAGTTTGATCATATGGTGTCGACCATATGACAGTCGAATTTCTGAAAGTTCGATTATCTAATATAGACCCTTCTCTCATTGTAGGCTGTGTCTGGGGCAGTACAAATTCTGTGGAGTGTTCTTTATTTAGAAGCTGCTGGAATTACTCCTTTCATCTGCCTTTAATGTCCTGTGAACTGAAAACTATCATCCAAAACATTAACATCACCAGAATACTCTTAACCAAAAAGAAAGATTAACAATGTAACACAACCTTCCTCAAACATCCGTAAACCAACTTAGATTTCTTTGTCTTCTTAGAGAAAACCTGTATTATTGCCAAATCATCAGAGTAAAAAAACACTTTCTTGTTTCAAAATGCTGATTCTCAAACAACAAACAAAGCCAGAAGTGGTATCAATTCTAAGAGGTTGATACTTCTCTTCCACTCCTCAAGCCGTTTACCTGGCCACCATTCAGCAAACCACCTCCCTTTGAAATAAGCACAAATGCCCAAACTTCCTGTAATGTCTGCAAACAAATCCAAATCTGTTGATGACACTCAGTCCCCTTGCCAAAAAGACACTCAGTTAAAGTGTTGAAAACCCCCAACCTTATGGACATGTCATCATTACCATGCTTAATCAGCCTTACCCATTGATGCTCCTGTGCAACCACCTTATCAGGGTAGGTGGATAGGAGTAAGTCCAACTTACATTAATAGGCAAAAGTCTCTACCCCTTGGCCAGTTGCCAAATGAAGAGGCAGCCCTAAACCCACCCTACTTTTTCACTTCCCCACTATTCCCTAACCCCATATTCTAACTTCTAAATGTTCCCAACATATCTTGCTTCCAGCATTTACTAGCCAGATGTTGACCAGCTCAGTGAGTCCAGACATGCAGAAACCTACATGTAGGCCAACTACATTTTCCTACATTAAATGCCCAGCAAGCTTTACCTTTACCCTATGTACCTGCAGCCACCTGTTTAACTGGACCACCTGATCTGTCCAACATAATACCCATCCAAGTAACTGGATGTCAGCTGTCTTACACTAAAGACTTTTCCACTGCCTTGAGTTTCAGAAATGCTGATCATTTGCATCAGTGCAAAGCCACACATTTCTACCCCAAACATCTGTGCCTCCCTGATCATTGAAAAATAAGAGAGTAAAGACAGCATCTGCTGCATCTCTTTCTCCCTATAACAGCCATTAAGTAAACAAAACCCAATACCCAATTATCCAACATCCTTGACTGATACCTACAAGTGCCCCTTTTACTCAGTGCTGTCAATGCTGCCATGAGGTCGTTAACCCCCCGCATCTCTGACTCTACCACTCTCTGAACTGCATCTATGAGGTCTAAACCCTCTACAAAATCCCTCTCACCAAATGTTCACCTTTACTACCTGCAGAATATGAGCAATAATGAACACTGACCTACTTCCAGACCTACTCGCTGGGTCCTTGACCCCCAAGGATGTGTGCTGGACAAAACACAGACTTACCTCTGCTGTTTGACTTCCATGACTTATAAACCCCACCTCAGGCAACAATGGAAAATCTCTGTCCCCTAGCATACAGCCTGCAACTGCACCCAAACCAAAATCCTCATGCAAAACTGCACAGTCTTAACCTAAACGCACCACTGCCCCCCCCCCCCCCAAGTAAGCTCTGCAAGCTGCTCCTATCATCTACATTCAAATCATGTACAACAGTAAGCAAATCAGTAACCAGCAGTACAACAATATCCTCCACTTTGTGCAGAGAAGCATAAGGCTCATTACCTTATGGTTGCTGCAGCTCCATCAGTTGTCGATCAACCAGTATCTCTTGCAACCTCCTACACCTCTTTGTTGTAATGCCAGAGGCCTCAATCACTGGCTGCTCCCTTTAGCCATGTCTCTGTCCATCTGCCCCTCACTGGCACTGCCAAGATGGCCACCTGCAATGCCTGCCTTTGTGTCCAAGCTGCCTGGAGCAGTTCCTCAGTCGGTGATACCACTCACTGCCATTTTAGAGCAAGGTGTTCCACCTGCTCTATTCTGAAATGCAAACAACAGCAAAATCATGGCACACATCTACATCAATCATTCCCTCAAAGTGAATCCACCCCTCTTGTAGTAGTTTATCAACACCCCACAATGTACTAAATTGCCTCCCACAATTGCTCCATACTCCCAGCTCCAGCAATCACTCAACCTATCTCCCATTACCAGAATGCCTGTTTGTACTAACAAAGTTTAGACCCCATGGTGTTGTATGAGAGTAGGGCAGTGGTAAAGGGAATCTTTATAACAATGTATAGTTGAGGAGAGTGCAGTACAGTGTATGTAGCCACATAGACATAATAGTACAGAAAATATTGAAGATTACTGGCCAAGTAGTCATTTTACTGCAAGATTTGTTATGGTATGAAGTCTCATCAATATCAACATTGCTGTCATCTGATCTTCCCTTGTAAGGATTTAGAATTCCAATATGAGAAGTTAAACTTGGACCTTGGACATCAGTACTTTCACTAGGAGAAACACCCCAGTTCACAGAATTACTTTCATGCACTTAACTGAGAATTTCAGTCGAATTCCTAACATGATATCAAAGGTCAAAGGCCATTCCTCAGAGAATGACAAGGAGATAGAGCATCTTGCAATAAAAAATAACAAAAAAGGAGGAAATTATTGTAAACTATGAAATGATTATTGTGAAACTACAGAAGGAGGCATCACAAAAATAAAACAACCATGAAGGTAAGAATAGTGAAATATCACTTTAAGGTAAAGTGAGTTTCCTGAAACACTGCTTGATTTGATGCAATTAATGAGAGATTTTTTGCTTGAGTGTAGATCCCAAGGTCGGTAATAATGTAGGATATCATATAAATCTGGCCAATTCTGGGCATTTATGGATGGCGTTGTGAGCTGTACGAAGTTGTTTGTAGGATAGGTAGCCTCATCCAGTTTAGTTGCTTTAGGGCTCATCAGTAATGCGTTTTCTTGTGGAGGTTTGCAGCAAATTTTGCTAATGTTTTATATTATGTTTCAGAATGATGAAATCACTATAGTTTTTCTATCTGCTTCTATAAGATAGAGTTTTGCTGTCAAGTTTATGGTGCAAATCTTAATGGCTTGTAAGCTGTGTTGGTCAACCCTAAGATTGTCATCCCAGTAACTTAGTATGTGGTATTATTTCCACAGTGGTGATGTTTGCTGATAAGATATGAAATGTTTATCTTTGGTCTGATAGATGTTTTGGTAAGAAAAGTTTTAATATAGCTTTCTTTGAACCTGGGAGTAAGTTAACAGCTGAAAGCCATGATTAAAGCGATGAAAATAACTGCTATTTTCTTTTGTAGTTGTGAGAGTTAGAACTGAGTAGATAATTGCACAGTCATTTGTATACTGTGCCATTCTGGTCTGTTTGATGATAGTATAGAGATAGTTTTACAAGGATATTAAAAAAGCAGAGGGCCTAAGACAGACCCTTCAGAGCTTCTACAGATATGGGGAAGTAAGGAGAGGGAGAGAGAGAGAGAGATCCTGTTGCCATTTTGCAGCTTGTTGTCTATTTGATAAGTAGTTGTGAAATAAGGAAAGAAAGAGTGAAGTAGGCCAAGAGTAGGCAGTTATGTGAGTAACTGGTGGGAGACAGTGTTAAATGCTTGGGATAAGTTAAGAAAAAGGGGTGATACTATTGCATTTGCATTTATGTTAGTAGTATTGGTGAAGTTAAGGAGGGCTGTTGCTATGCCGTGACATAGGTGGAAACTGTTTTGTCTTGGAGAGGAGTTTGTTATTGGTGAGATATTTGAGGAATTGAGCGTGAATGCATTCTCTAGGATTTTTGATAAAGAGTATTACATACCTATGTGTCTGTAGGGGAGAATTCAGCAAAGTTTCCTTCATTATGCATATTCCTGGGGAATGCCATGTGTTAGCCAGTGAAGGATGCCCTTTACTGTAGCAGTGGTGTTGCTAATAACATGAATAAATCTGTAATACAGATGGTTTCACATGTGGTTATTTGGAGGCTGAAAATTTTAGCATTGTTGAATTTGCGCAGGCTAAGGTGGTAGAGGTATAAAAAACAAGAGTCCAGCAAACCAGCAAAGAAAGTTCCAAAGGAACAACACTTCACAAATATACAGAAAGAATCCAGAGCGAACTCCAAAGGTGAGGGTACCCAAACTTTAGTATAACAATAAAAATAAAACGAGCAAAGAGGTAAAAGCTTTCACAGTCTACAGGCTGCTTCTTCAGACCTAATAACACACTGCATCTGAGTCCAATTATATATGACTTACTCACCAATTAATCAATTAAGAACATAAAATAAACCTATCCAAATTTAGGCATAAACAAAGCATCTATTAAACATATAAAGAGCAGTATAAAAACTTGTATATCAAATCACAGAATTTTACATGCCTATTCATAGACACACATATAGGTATTCCTATTAATGTAGGAGTGGGTGTGTCTTAAGCATAGGTTTTAAGGAAATGCGCTCATTCAAACTATGGGGCTTGTCTGCATTCAAGCACACTATCCATTCTTGTTCCCAATTCTTCTGTGAAATTCTTAACATCACCCCCCCCCCATTACATTCTAACACCTCTAATACTAAAAACTTAAAATCATGGCCAAGTTCAAAGTCAATTGCATGTGCTTCTAGAGCACTTCTCATTCTATTTTGTCTCATATCATTGACTCATTCTAAAACCCTTTCTCTCAAGGTCGAATTTGTCTTCCCTACATAAAACATAAAACACTTCTCACAAAAAGCAAAATAAACCAAGTTCTTAGTAGCACAATCTGCATATAATGATGTCTCAATCAAAAAACCTTTCACAGAATGTGTAAATACACGTCTGCTATAAATGTACTTATAAGCCTTATAATGCATGCAAGAGTACATCCCCTGATGCTATGATGGGGCTGTATAGCCTTCTCTCATATTCTTATAGCATAACTGTCTTTTTAGAGATAGGCTATTCCTAAAACTAAAGCACGATGCTTCTCTTGCAATTGTGCATAGATATAAAATGATGTTTGTAGGAGAATGGACATTTATATTTATGTTTGTAGTTTAAACTATGTTTCTATAATATTAGAGAATGAGACAGATATCTGTAATTAAGGATGTTGCTGCAAGCAAGTAAATATAGATTGGGTAATATGTTAAAAAAGTAAGATTAAATGTTATATTTGACATTACTGGGGCTGGTGAATGGTGCATAGCTGACTTAGTACAGTAGGATCCGATGAGCCAGAGGAAGGTTAGCATCTAAGTATGAGTATATGGTAAATAGGCATTGTGCTTGGGATGGATAATGTGGAAGTAGACAAGCAGTGTTTGGTTCACTTGGATTGAACTTTAGGCAGGTGCTGTGTCAGGGGACAATTTGTATCTGTGCTAGTATATTTTGCAGTGTTTGGGAGTTAAGAACAAGTTACACAATTACAGAAATGTTACAGTTGTTAGTTGGTATAAGAAATATGTTCTTTTATTTAGTTTTGTTTTGTAGTAAGTAAAATGAGTGCTGCAAGAGCTGAATGAGTATAGTATAGTAGTCATTCTGTTGAGGAATGTGTTTTGCATCAAAAAGGTCTGTGTTAGAGAGGGAAAGATGTGGCATGAAATGGATAAAATTTGACTTGGTAAGAATAGTTAGTTGATGGCATTTTTTAATCATTTTATGTTATATAAGTAGAGCTTGGGGAGTTTAAATGTAGAGTAGAGTAGCTGGGTGTGTGTGGGAATTGGAGGTAGGGGAGCAAAGTGAACACCAGTGTGGTGAGGATGAATAGAAAGGGGTCTACCTGCCAAAAACTGTGTCTTTTGCTTCAGAGACAATCAGTACTTCCACAGAAATAAATGAGTGTCTTTTTGAACTTGTTAGAAGTGGAGAGATCTGAGATGGGGGGAAAATATGCATTATCATATACTTGGGACTACAAAATTTGTGCAAAATGCAATTGCATTCAGTTTCCTTATTAGTGACTTTTAGAACAGTTATAACATTAACTGCAGCTTGTATACCACATTGATTGTGTTAACATACATGTAATTGGATGTGGCTGGCTTCATTGTCCACTTCATGAAATAAGCTTTAATTACATGTAGTTTTATATATGTATATACTGCTCTATAGGAACACTCAGAAAATTAAAACTGTCACATTAGCTACTTTAAGCAACCTTGTGTGCATCTGCAAACAGCTAAGAGCCTGTGCTCTGAGCAAACTCCACAAATGCTGCAGAGACAATGGGCTATGGCTAGGAGAAGCATAAACAAAATTAATAGCAATTCATTTTGTAACGTGAAATGCTAGGATACTACTCAGTAGCAAAAAAAAATCGCACATTTACACAGACTCACCTATTACAAGTAGACTGTCCAATAATAATCAATAAAAGCAGACAACTTTGAAAGAAAGCTCGCATAGTGCAAGAGTTACACCGGTATAAGATAATCACGTGACTTTAATACACTAGGGACTTGTTTAAAATGGTATTCCTACACAGAACTGTTACACTGGTACAAGAAACACCACAGAAAATTGAGGGGAGGATATAACAATTGTACAAACTAGGAGGACAATCAGTGCTAAATGCCACGGAAACAGGTGGTTGTGTCTTTCAGACTTAGAGGAAAGTAAAAATCTGGGATGGAGAAATGTGAGGAAATATTTGAGAGGGTTGGTGGGCAGTGGAAGAAAACTAATTTTATGTGCAATAATGAAAAGATTGGAGAATTTCTGAGAAAGCTAAAGTGGAACTGGAAGATCTGAAATGGTTGTGCGTATGTTTGCATTTTGCATTTGTGGTGCGTGAAGCCTTGGTTTAGTTTATAGTGAGGATTTAAGAGAATTTTAATAGAACTGCAGATGCAACAGGTAAGGTAATAAACATGCTTTGATACACTGACAGACCAACAGCAGTAATACAACACCGTAGTAGGCAAGGTACAACCAATGGCACCTGCAATGCAAACAACACAAATGTTTTCTAAGATGAATGGAAAAGACATCGAAGAAAATGTTAACACGAGAAGTTGAAAAGGAACACAGTGAGAGTTTAAAAATATCTTCAGATTACAGTTAACATCATATTGCCGTTCTTCTTAGTCTAGAGATGCAAAGTCAAAGTAAACTTTATTGTCATTTAGCCTACACAAGTACAGTCTGAATGAAATTGCATGCATCAGGCTTGAATTGAGAAGACATATACGTACATACAGTAACACATACAACAGATATAACATTCATTATTTCACATTAGACAGGTTATTCTACTACATACTACCGCAGTTTACCTTATCTATAATTTTCAGCTGAATGATTTCTTTTTGCACAAGTTCCTATTGCACTGTGTAAGTCTCAAATGAATGAGGGTCTAGTTAGTATAACATTGCACATTTATTGCCAGCTATGTATTGTTTGTGTTTAGAATACGAACTGTCTGTCATTTATTTGCACCAAAAGAGTTGGCTGTTCCATATCCTGTCAGTGTCCGGCTTCCCTGAGATTATTGCCCGAGTTCAGAAGTCTCACTTCCTGAGGGAAGAAGCTGTTTCTGAACCTGGATGTTTTACACAGCATGCTGTGGTATCTTCTGCTGTATGAGAAGCATGTGAACAGTTCATAAGCAGGCTGTGTAGGAGCCATGATTATTTTTGTAGCTCTGTTGTGACATCGAGCTGTGTATAACGTGTGTACTGCTGGAAGTTTGAAGCCCGTTATCTTCTCTGCCACTTTCACTATCGTTTGTACGGCTTTTTGTTCTGAAACTGAGCAGCTCCTGTACCACACTGAAAAGTTACACGTTAGGATACTTTATGTGGTACCCCTATAGAAGGTGGAGAGGATAGTGAGTGGTAGATTTGCTTTCCTCAGTTTCCTCAGGAAATGCAGACATTGATGAGCCTTCTTTACTATATGATTGGTGTTTATTAACCAAGATAGAGCGTCCGCTATATGAACCCCAGGAAATTTGTGCTCTTTACTCTTTCTCCCATCTCGCCTTTAATCATGAGAGGAGAACGAGCTGGTTGTGTTTTCCTGAAGTCCATTATGATCTTTGTGTTGTTGACATTAAGGTCAAAGTTGTACTTGGCACACCAGTCAATCAGTGTGCTCACTTCCTCCCTATAGTCTTTTTCATCTCCTTAACTGATGAGGTCCATCACTGTAGTGTCATCTGCAAACTTGATGATGTGGTTGGTGTTGAATCTAGCTGTACAGTCGTAGGTTAGTACAGTAAACAGTACTGGACTCAATACACAGCCTTGAGGTATGCCTGTGTTGATTGTGATGCTTTTCAAAGAGTTACTGCCCACAAATACCCTTTGAGGTCTTTCAGTCAAAGAAGTCCAGTATCCAGTTGCACATATGGGCATTGATATCTAGATGAACAAGTTTTTCGATTAGCTGTTGTGGGATAACAGTATTGAATGCTGAACTGAAGTCAGTGAACAGCATTCTAACATAGCTGTCCTTGTTCTCAAGATGTGCCAATGAGAGATGCACTACAACCGAAATGGCATCCGCCATGGTAAACCTTTCAAATCTTTTCATAATGGTGGATGTGAGGGCTACTGGTCTGTAGTCATTGAGGCTTGAGGGCAATGATTTCTTCAGCAGTGGAATAATATTTGTGTTTTTGAAGCATTTGGGTACCTTTGCTTGACCTAGGGAGGTGTTAAATATATCCATGAGTACAATGCTTAGCTGTTCAGCACTGTCCTTTAACACCTTTTCCATGATGTTATCTGGTCCTGGGGAGTCTCTGGGTCAGGAACCTATCCCTCCAGCATGTTTTGTTCATTGTGATGACAAGGTTTACATCTCTGGAGCTGGAGCGTGTGGCTCTTGTACCTTCTAGCCTTGTCTATTTTTTGTTTTTATAGTAGTTCTACAGATTGTAGTAGCAGAGGATTTGCCTTCAGTCTGGCAGAGATTCCAGCCATTGATTTCCTTTTTCTGGACCTTTCAGATCTTTTCCTGTTGATTTTTTTTCCAGTGTGTTGTGGAAGCTCTTTTTACCTGTTTGAGGCACTTTGAGCCATGCTGTGTAAGAAGGCCAAGGCCGTGGAATATAGAATTTGTTGTAGGCCCCACAGACCGTGCAGGCAGCAGGTCATCCATCCATCGCACGGCAAGCTTAATTGCTTGATTTCCAATAAGTTCTGTCTACTATAAATAACTGTATCTTCATTTATACCCTCGAAAACTGCTTTTTTTTTTTTTTTTTTTTTTTTTTGCTAAGTAGAAAAGATGACAAATATTACACATTTCTCTGTCGAGCAGACACAGCCGCAGTCTCACAGGACGTCCATTTTTTTCAGGTTTTGTTTCCAAACAAGAGAATGACCCTTAAAATAAAGCCTTGTAAAGTTATCATATAGGTAGGGGGAGCACCTTCATCTCTTAGGCATGGACTCTCCATGTCCTGAAGGATCAACTTGGTTAAAACTGACATTTATTTATTCATGCCACTCTATATTTTGATGTGCCAGTTCTGAAACCACAGTGCATTATAATAGCATAATTAAAATATCATAAATAATATATATATTAAAAAACAAAATCATACAGAAATTTTGAATTATGCAAACCCTTTTCTTCACTACGGTAAAATTCATGCATCATCTTAGGACTGGCTATAAAGGGCTCCTGTTGTATGTTCAAAACCTATTGGTGCAAATCCTGAAACAGTGATAAAGACAATGCAATTAAGTGGAAGCATATTCTAACTCCAAAATTACTGTATCAAAGAGAACTTCCACTTTTCCAAGGAAAAGCAGCCTCAGAGTTATTATTCACACGCGCACATATATCTATATGTGTGTGTGTGTGTGTGTGTGTGTGTGTGTGTGTGTGTGTGTGTGTGTGTGTGTGTGTGTGTGTGTGTGTGTGTGTGTGTGTGTGTAAAACAGCCCTTTATAAATATACATACATACATGAATTCAAATATTTCAGGCATGGGCAATAATGCCCATCTAGCATGCCCTTCTATACTGCCAGTATACCAAAACACTCTTTCCAGTAGTAAGTGCCCAAGTTGTTTTTAAAATATCTGTACTAATGCTTGCCTTATGTATTAACCAAATGTCTACTTTCACAACATTAACCAGAAAATGTTAAAATTGCAAACATCAACATTCTGTTACTCATACCCCAAGCAACAGCCTCATTGCATGAAAAATGTAACCATAAAAATGAAAAACATTTTTTTTCAGGGGAGCAAGCTTCCCTGTGCCCCCTACACACCTGCTAATTATATATACTAACTTTGATATTGCACAGTATCAGGGAAAGGGCATAACCAGGCTATGTCAAATGTTGAGTAGCTGTCAAAACTTTTTGTTCTGTCTACATTGTTCTAGAATATGACAGCTGTCACACTGCTGAAGGCTTGAACTTTGATTTTATTATATGCTTTAGTGCATTATTCTTCATTGTTCTAGAAACATCAAAGCTTGGCATTCTTATTATCTCTCTAACTCACAAGCATTTTGCTTTCTAGCACAAAGCACAAACTATTTTCCTAAGCAGGATGCAGACACAAATTGGTTTTGTGTGTCACCACATACACTTGAAAACTGTGGCATGTTATCATTGTAATATCCCTGGCTGCTTTCCTTGGACCTCTTCTAAGAACCCAAGTCTAGGTTCAAACCTATGATTACCCAATAAATCCTTGTGACTCTCTTCAAATGTTAGATCTCAACTATTTGTTAAACTCCTTCCCTTTCCACTGGCCATAATATCTTACATCAGGGAGACCATAAGTGCTCAGCACAGTAGTGAAATTTTCTATGTAGCTTTAGCTGCAATATCAACTGGTCACAGATTTATTAGTACTTCAAACTTATCTTTTCTTACAAGGGTATTTTTTTTCTTGTTGGTTCTAAAACAGTGCCCAAAGGCAAACTGTGAATAAATGCTCACTAGCAAAACATCTTTGACTTTAGATTAACAGAAATGGGTCTATTGTTTGTGATCTGGTAATGTCTCAGTTTTGAAAACTCAGGTATTAACACCTATGATACAGAATGTAAAATGTTAATTTATTAATATATGTTGCTATGCAGGTTGTATGTTTTCACAAAAATTGCTAAAAATGCTCATGTGTAAACTCTGTTTTTAGTTTTATGGCATCTGTATGATTTTAGTGGTTTTGGTTCAATAAAGATGTCAAGACAGATGTCGAATATTTGCAGTATCAGTTTATTTTCTAAGCTCTGATTCATTAATTCCCCATAAAACCTCCAAGGTCAAAGACAGATGTACAAGCAAATGCATTTTCACATGTTCTCTAATGCAATTTAGAAAAGCAACCACTCCCCATTTAATTTCCAATTAAATTCTCAACACAGATGGTTCAGGAAAAAAAATCTGTAATCAATTCATTCAGGTGTAAGGAGACTGTAGCTATTCCCTATGCATAACCAGCAGGTGTATTTATAAAAGGTCATTGACTTTATAAAGACCACTGTGACCTTGGCTATAAACATCAGTGTTTCTTCATAAAATCAAATATACCATTGGCCTTAAAATGCATCACAGCTCAATAAACTATTACTCTGGTCACACCTATCTGATAGTCACAAGTAATTTCTAATTTGTACAGAGAATTATATTTACTCCAAATCAATAAAATGTAAATTGCTCTTTTCATGCCTGGCCTTTATGTTTAGAGGTTCCATTCTGAGACATCGAATTTATACAATGAACTTTGTGTGATTGAAAGTGTGGCATCGAGTATTGCCTATCACATAAGATCTACTTTAAAGAAATTCAGTGACAAACTCCGCATGACTGCATATCTTACAAGGAAAGCTCAAGTGACCGAACATCAAGTTAATATTTGTTTCTCATGTTTTGTTACGCTTCATTATTTGTATTTATTTCAAAAGAGATTTTGTGCACTGCTCATGTTGTTAACATATAAAATAGATTTAGTGTATTTTTTTCTAATGTTTATAATTAGTATGCGGGTTTAGTGATATAACGTGCAGTCAGACAGTAACCTTTGAGACTTCTGGGACAATTTTTCCTGCATGGTTTCACCCACATATATAAACACTTAGACTGGTAACATATAAGGAAAATGGACACATCCTGTCTACCTGCCATGTAACTCATTAACCCTTAACACTGCTACTATCTGTCCAATATTTCTTGCATGTATTTTACAACATATTGGCTCTTCTATAAGGTCATCACAGGGTTACTTAGCTATTCTTCATGTAAAGAAATATTTAGGCACCTTACACTTTAACACATGCTAGCTTTTCAATGTACTACTTTATTGTTGAGAAAATTTCCTCCAACAATTTAATTTACAATTACATTTAATAACAAGAGTAATGCGCAAGTGGCAAGGCAGTATAGTTGCCATTAGCAGTTCATTATTTAGAGATCATACTGTTAAGACAAGACCAAAGAAATAAAAGACTGCCAGAGTAAAAATTGTTTCAGGAGAAATTGTGAACTCTGAAACTATTTTGTACTTTATGAAGTACAAAGTAACAATGGGCTTTGCCCATAAAACATGACATTCTAATCTCAGCCATCTCAAGTGAACTCTGTAGCAGTCAGAAATTAACAGGCCAGTAGATGTTTTGGATACTACAGGGCCGTGATATACTGTGAAGGAGGTTCATAGGCCAGTAAGGTGGGAGCTCCATAGCTCAGTAAGGATGTCTTTACAAGACTCACCATTTAACTGAAATGTGTGTAGATTGCTCAGAAATGGAGGAAAGTCTTGGAAAAATGTGTCATAGTATAAGTACATCAACAGCTGCATTGTGGACTAAGCATAAATGATGAATTTCACCCTCATTTTACCTAAGGTGTGCCACCAGGGACAGGTTATCTTTAGGAATCCACTGCTTCACCTTAGCGATATTTTTCAGCTGGAAAAAGGAAAGTATTGTTGAAATCTGCTGTTTCACAAATTTTATTTATTTATTTATTTATTATCAGTTTGATTACCGGGGAAGTCCACTGGGCCAAGAAGTGCCCATTTTCAGTGGAGGCCCGGGGAGAAAAGCTCCATAAACAATTTAATACATATAGGATACAAAATATAGGATAAAGGTTGCAAGTGAAATACCTACAATGCAGGTTTGCAAAAATATCAATAAAGGTTACAATGTGAAAATACAAGAGTTGGATTCAAACATTTGAGACATAGTATACATTATGAGATGGTTTAACAACTTGACTGCAGAGGGTTTTTTTTTTTTTCTCACTTGATTCAGGCACATTAGGAAGTGATGTTCAAATTCATTACAATACATAACATTACAGTGCATTTGTTTGACAACAGTTGGAGACAGTCTCTAGTCTGCTCTTTAAGTGCATCTAACATTTTACTTCTCCTCCATCTCAACCTTCCTTATTCTTTTTCCACCTGTTCC
This sequence comes from Protopterus annectens, assembly GCF_019279795.1. Taxonomy (NCBI): domain Eukaryota; kingdom Metazoa; phylum Chordata; order Ceratodontiformes; family Protopteridae; genus Protopterus; species Protopterus annectens. The sequence continues at coordinate 772,530,954 of NC_056744.1, forward strand.
CATGCCCTCCTTGATGACTCTGTGGATTACTATGGATTACTCTCTTTCATTCATTAAAGAAGCCCATTCCATGAGTCCACACCCCTCTCTGTGCAGAAATACTTCACAAGATTAAAAGAGTGTTGCTCATTTCTGTTGCCTGTGCCCCCTCCTTCTCCCTGTGCCCTTACTGCTCATGATGATCTATTGGCCCCTAAAGGGCCCAGCTCAATACCAAAAGACTGCCAAATTCCAGTAATCGTGGCCACACAGGTAAAAAACACACTCTCCAAAGCTAAGAATACAGCATCCATGGGACCAGACGACATCCCGGGCTGTATACTACATGAACTACAAAATGAACTGACACCTCACGTAAGTGTCATGTTTAATCATAGCCTCACCTCAGGCTTCGTGCCCAATGAGTGACGCACAGCTACAGTTATCCCACTCCACAAGGGGGCTCCACCTCGGATCCTGGGAACTATCGTCCCATCAGTCTGACAAGCCTGATCTGCAAAGCCATGGAACACATTATTATAGAACTTATAAACAAAGACATTGGCAACCTTCAAACACTGGGCCCCACCCAGTTTGGTTTTGTAAAGGCCGATCTTGTCTCCTCAACCTGATTGACTTCTTCGAATCAGTATCCAGGGCCGTGGATGAGGGCAAGGCAGTCCACACAGCCTATCTGGACCTCGCCAAGTCCTTCGACACCATTCCCCACTCTGGAATCATAGATAAACTTACTAAGCTGGGCATTAATCCCTACATCACTCGATGGGTTGCCAATTGACTTACTGACAGAACCCAAACTGTAAAAGTAGCCATCTCAAAATCCAGCTCCAGACAAGTGACAAGTGGAGTACCTCAGGGTTCAGTCCTGTGACCGCTCTTGTTTGGCATCTACTTCCTGAAGTACAGGCCAGCACTAAGGGACTCTGGCTACCAAAGTTCGCAGATCACTGCAAACTGGGAGCCATTACTGAATCCCCAAAAGATGTGGATATTCTACAAAAGAGCCTTACAGAAACAGATGCTTGGTGCCAGATCCATGGGCTCAAGCTCAATGCCAAGAAATGTATAGTTATCCCCTTTAGGAAAAAGCATGTACCCATGAATTACCACATAAGTGGCAGTACACTAAACACCAAAAGTGTGATAAGAGACTTAGGGACACAAGTGGCCAGTGGTCTCACCTTCGATAACCTCATCACCACAACAGTCAGGAAATCCTTCTATGTGGCACATCTCATCATTAAGGGCTTTCCATCCAGAAAAAATGAGGTCATTGTCCCACTGTACTCATCCCACATTAGACCCATTATAGAGTACAACGCCCCATTTGGTATGTACCTCACAAGACATCTACAACAACTGGAAAGGCCACAGAAATACCTCACTAAAAGAATCACAAGCCTAAAGCAGATGCCCTATGCTGACTGTCTAAAAAAAACTCCAGCTATACTCTGTCACATATCGCGTGCTCAGAGGTGATCTCTGCTTAACATACAAGGCCATGTCAAACCCAGAGCTGTTGGACATGCTACACTTAAAGAAATCCCAATCCCTCATAGCCACACACTCCAGAGATCTAAACCTGGTCATCACAATGAATAAAACATGCTGGAGGGATAGGTTCCTGACCCAGAGACGACTCATACTCTGGAATAGTCTGCCCATACATGTCAAGCTGAGCACCTCTTTGGCCCTCTTCAAAAAGAACCTTGACGATTGGATGGGAGATAGGAAATTCACCCCAGGGATCATGTCAATTGCTCTGTTGGACAGGGGACCAGGGAAGTAATACCCAGGGAATTGTTATGGCTATTCTTGTATAGGCCCTAGGGCCGATAGCCTAGTACCAACCTATGAACCTATTAACCTTACCTTACCATGCTCTCCTGTACCTGCTCCATACCTTGTTTAATTGTTTGTTTGTTTATTTATTGATTTGTTTATTTATGTTAAGTCTTTATTTTCAGTTGTTATCCAGTGGAGAACTCTCATCCAAGTGTGCCATTTTCAGGTTCAGCCAGAGAAGGTAAATAATAAAAAAATGTAGTACTATAGGAAAACACAATATTCTTTGATGGAAATCATTCTGATAATAGAATATGAATCATGGTTATTTTACTTACAGAGAATATATATAGGGTGAATCATTGAGTGAGACATATATTGCCAAATATACAAGATTTACAGTCTAACATCTATCTATTTATCTATCTAACACCAAAATGTTGACATTGTCAATACTGATACCAAATAATCAAAAAGGAAAAAAAACATTTAACTGTGCATGCTCTTGGACATAGCCTGGAATCATGCAACTACAAAACAATGCAGCTGCCTCCCCCACCTCACCCCCTGATAATTATATATTCCAACTCCGAGATCACACAGTACCAGGGAAAGGGCATATTCCCTATCCGGGGTATTACAGTGATCTTGGACAACTGCTGATCAGCTATTTTGTTAACAAAATTATGTTGACAAAATAGATGTTGATTATAATGGCAGCTGATGTAAAAGGTGCCTTACATATCTACACAGATAGAGAGATATAGATTTTATATGAGAAAATAGTATAGTGGTGAAGGGGTAATGTATTGGAGGATAGAGTGAGAGAAAAAGAGAAATATCAATTAGTGATAATTATGCTATGCTTAGGCTTAAGGAACAACATCAAATAACTCCAGTGTGATGCCTTGCACTGGGAAGCATGTACATGCGGCATGCGTTGGTGTCTGCATTTCTTAAAAGGATTAATTTCTTTAAGATGTTCTGGTAAAGTTTCACATGTATGTGAGGCCATTTCAGTGAAGCAATGCTCAGTAGTATGCAGTCTGTTCCAGAGAGAGGGCTTACAAAGAGTAAAGACTGTGACAGTGTGACCTAAGGATGCAGGGTGTTGCTTTGGTTAGGCAGCTAGCGAAGGAATGAAAACTTTCCAGTTATAGGTTAGGCATAAGAGAAATATTCCATTCCATTGACCTATAATCCTCTTCATCTTTGCTTTATTTGTAACCATTTAGCCTTTGCTAGGACTGAGCAGTGGTGTTCAGTTTGTATGGGTACAGAGTGAGTTTGTGGGTAAAGTTCATCTTTCTTGGATGCATTTAATATAATTGGGAGACTGTAGTCCAGCTGGGAAAGTAAATCTCAAATAGCCATTCTGCCTAATGGACAGAGGAAATGTGATATATTTTGTTGTCCACAATAACACTGACATGATTTTTTTTTTTTATTGTGTTAATATGAATTATATAAGTTAATGAGTTAATCCAGCCAGATTCCAAGACATTTGAAGTGTGGTTTCATTAGGATCTTTGTTTTTGAGTGTACAGGACATTGTACATTGTACAGGACATTGTTTGGACATATTTTAGAGTTTTTGTGTGTTTCCAGAAATCATGGATTTTTTTTTAAATTGAGGATCAGTCTGTACTGTGTAAACCAGTGTGACAGTCTATAGATAACAGTGCCATCTGTATAAAGGCATTCGGGGTAGGTATGCCGGGTAGTTAATTATAAACAGTAAGAGTAATAATGGGGTTAGAGTTGACCATTGTGGAACACTTCCTGTGACAGGGAAAAGGATGAACAGGAAGTATTTACTTCAACTTTGAAGAGTCTAGTTGTAAGAATGCTTTTGAACCATGGAAGTGAGACTGTGCTAGTACTAACTTCTGTAAATGTGTTAAGTGGATTAGCATGATTAATTAAATCAGAAGCTTTGGTGAGGTCAGTGAAAGCTGCATCTGTGACCAGGCCTTTATCCATGTTGTGGAATATGTCATCAGTAAAGTTACTATGCCCTGATCAAAAATCACATTGGTGTGGGGTTAGGATGCTTTCTTTTTTGACACAGTCTGTTAATTGATAAAATATGAATTTCTTGAAAATCTTTGTCAAGGTTGTAAATACTGATAAGGCACTGAAATAGTTTGTGCCTACAGGTTTGTAATGTCTGATAATGGGTATGACTATGACTTGCTTCCAAATGTCTGGCAATATCCATCCATCTATCCTCAACCCCTTTTTCCCATTTTGCACACGGGTCGGGATGTTACTTTAAAAGTGACCATCATCTCAAGCTAAGGTTTACACCACTGGGTTGTAGCCCTGCTGGTATAGTTCATCCGTACCACTCATTTACACACACACTCACACCTACGGCCAGTTTAGAGTGTCCAATCTACCTACTGCATGTGTCTAGAATGTGGGAGGAAACTGGAACACCTGGTGGAAAGCCACATGACTGCAGGAAGGATGTGCAGACTCTGCACAGAAGGCACCTATTATTTGTAAAAACAGAGGTTAAAAAGAAGTTATGTTGCCATGACTTTTCTGTTCTCTGTAAGATGAGTTCTAACACCTGTAGCCTGTAATCGTATCAAGTCCCCTCCATCCTATGCACTTTCCTGATGGCTTTCCTCTTGACTCCTTCAAGCAGGCTGATATCCTTTTCCGCCTATGGTCTGCAGAACTACACATTGTACTCATGGTGTGGCCTGACCGAGACCCAGTACAACAGAGGCATTACCCTTTTACTTCTGGACTATATTCCCCTGAGGATACACCCAGGCATTCTGTTAGTTCCAGCCACTGCCCTTTCAGGTGGTCTAGTGCGGGTGTTATCAATACCTCCAGATCCTTTTTCTGTTCTTCTTCCATCAGTTCCACTCTGCCACCTGATAACTTCACAAAAGGGTTCCTGTAGTTGCATTGAAACTCAACTGACACATTTCTTCCCACTTGACCAGCCTATCTGGATCATTCCTTAAACTCCTACCTCTGCCACTGTACCTATTCTGTGTCATCAGCAAAAAATGTTATCCTATTTTATTTTTCCTACAGCTATGTCAGAAACAAACATGCAGAAGAGTTTTGAATCCAGGGAATACCATTATATTAGTGAACTATTCCATTCTTTAATTCCAGACATTAACCTTCTGACCACAACGCTCACTGTCCTACCATTCATCCATGTAGCTGTCTAGTTCATCAGTCTTGGTCTTCTTCCAATTTCCCCAGTTTTCGTATCAGTTGTCAAGGTAGGGACTAAGTAAAAGGTCTTGGTGAAGCTCAGATAGACTACATAAACCAATACTTCCTCATCAAAATCATGATCTGCTATAACCAAATCATAAAAAAGGATTATGTTTAACTGAGCTCTCTTTCTGCCTATGAAACCCAATTAATTGCTGTCTTAGAAGCTGTTGTCCTGTAGGACAGCAACCAACATCAAAACTTCATTTCAAGTCTGTTTGACCAAGTTACCAGGAAGCAGGAAATATTTTTTTTTTTTTTTTTTTTTTTTTTTTTTAGAGTTTGTGCCATATTGTTTTATTTATTTATTTCTCCCAAAGACATTCTCTGCCACTACTGTTAGGCTACGGATACCAGAGTATTTGTACCCCTTGCTCACATTGTTCAAGTGTATCATACCTGCTGTCTCCCAGATCTCAGGCATTTTTGCACTGGCTAGTGATCTGCCAGCACACTGGCCTGATTCCTCTGGGAGGTGACATATCTGGCCCTTTGCTTTTATCCTCCTTATGGTCAGTTAGTTCCTTCTCCATCTCTGCCCTTTTAATCCAGGTGTCTGTCTACTGGTATTTCCAGCCTATTTGTTTATTTATTTGTGTCTGCTTTCTAGGGAAGAGCACTAATCTCCATGGAACTTTTTTCAGACTCATGAGCAATGTCTGGTTAAGTGACTTGCTCAGAGTCACAGAGTTAAGCAATGGAAACTGAGGGAATCAAACCTTGCACCACTGGACCACAAGAGACAGCTCATTAATCACTCCTTAATCTTCTAAGCCAACTATCAGACCATCTCCCTATAAGAATGGTATCCTTCCCTTGCTTTCCTTTGTAAAGACTCGGGCACAGTGACACAAAACACTCTTTCAGTACCAACTGCTTTTTCACAGGCTCTTGTGATCTGACTCCCATCTTCACTCATCCTAGACAGGTCATTCTTTCCATTCCTCCTTTCTAAAGGATAAAGTCCATGTTCTATTGTTTTCTTTCTTTATTAATTACTTACTTAACTACCTATCTACTTATTTATTTATTTATTAACCAGGTAGGCGCACTGACCCTTATTCGCTAATACCCAAACAAATACTCTGAGGTACATTATGTTCAAACTTAGCATATAATGTACAACATTCCTTGCAATAGTCAACATTCTGAGAATTCCAGTTATGGTCCTTGGAATCACAACTGGGAGATTCAGACATTATTGATATCACAGGAAAAATAGGTCTGTTACAAGCAGGCATTGACCACGGAGGTGCTGGCTATTGGTTCTTCAGGAGTGTCAGTGAAGTGAGAAATGAAGCAGGAGTAGTAAGCTACATAACAAAGGGCACCATTTGTGAGGTTAAAGAGAAAGAGGGATGCCATTTTGTGGCCTCGTATTTGATGCCCTCTTTTATTTAGCTTGCTACTTCATTTCCATACCTAGTTTCCTTATCTCTTTTCCCAACTCCCTTTCAATGCCCAAACTACTGCCCTTCTGCTAATCTCCTTGCACTCTTGCTTGCTCTAACTCCTCAATATATCCCATATCTTGTTTTGTCTAATTTACATTTCTAAGCAACCCCATTAACATCATGTTTATACCATTTTGTCTCTCCCTCAAAACCTTGCCCCTAGCCCTGAGGTTTCTCTCTAGCTAATTTATGTTGCTTGCTTACTGCCTTTGTTTGCTTCTACCCTCCTAAGTCCTCTGTGTCCCTCTCTCCAGTTCAATATAATCCCACAGAATCACTGCACTCATAACCTCCTCATCTACTCTAAACCAAACAGTGGCATTATCACTAGTGATTAATAACTCCTTCAAGTGATTAATAGCTGCTTCACCTCGATACCCATCATTGGCTTTGCCTACATTAGAGCCACACCCAGAAATGCATCCTTTATGAAACACTCTTGTACCAGCTGTCTGAACCCCACTGAGCGTAAATCTCAATCATCTCATGTTCCATCTCTGCCCTAGAGCTGAAAATCTCCTGTTGTGCATCTGGTGGATTTAGATCTCCATATTACCTTCTTTCTCCTACCATACTCCTTTATATTGTAACTTCATGTACCTTTGAACAGTCACAAGCTTTCATCCCTTCCTCTACTTTAGTTGCCAGTCATTTCATCTGTTTTCTGAACCTTCTCAGTCCAACTGCCTTCATGACATGGTGTTCCTCCTTCTCTCTGACCTGATGCACTCCTTTATGTAGATTGTGACTTCACCTGTATCTCCCCCCTTCCTTTCATTTCTGATCAGCCAATACCCAAACACTTCCATGCCACCCACCATCATTTGCCCATTTTCTTCTGATGTAACTCCAAGTACCAAATTTAGAATCCATAGAGTTATGAGTCTATTACTGGTCATGTGAGAGAATATGTACTACGTATGAGAGCAAAATATTATTGTGTCTTCCTGCTACTACAAGTTGTAGTGATTGCAATGCTAGTATATATCATTAGTTGGGGTGTGCAGGGTGCTAGGGAGCTTGTCTCCCTGCAAAAATGCTTTAGGTTTTTTAATCCACTGTTTTCGACTTATAATAAATGGTTATTTTTCACAATTGCAAAATTTGCAGCATTGACTCTCCTAATTGTGATAGGGAGCTGATGTCTGCAGTCCTTTCATGCATCATTGCTTGCAGATTCTCTGCCTTTCTTCACAAGCTCTTTGCACCACAAGGTAATACAATGCAGCCATACACCGAGTCACGTTTGCTCATCCATCTGCTATGTTCTGCGTCATTTGCTGTCTTCCTAACTACTTCCTCCTGCTACTTTGAAACTCCCTTCCACCATCCATCTTACCTTAAAGGTAAAGTTATTAAGCTGTATCTTTCCAACCCAACCTTAAACACTAGCGTCCCTTATTCGCTAGGATAGAGCTTGCTCCAGTCCCATAGCTGCTGTCTCCCCAAGGCCAGCAGCACCATTAGTCTAAAGCTCTTATTTATTTATTTAATTATTTATTTATTTATTTGTGTATTTATTTATTTATTTATTTATTTATTTATTCATTCATTCATTCATTCATTTTATTGATTGCATTAATAACCATTCCTTTCTCCATTGCACTGGCTAGTCTCACAGTTAACATTTCTGTGAATGCTTCCTCCACCCCCCCCACTCCAGGTATCTCTATGGTATTTCATTCACCCTCCCTGCTTGCCACTACCTCAGCTGTCTCCTTGGATAGGTCATTTGTGCCTACAAGTGTAATAACATGAATTCCCTCCTCTTGTTTCTAGTTTGATAAGTCATTTAAATTTCGGAAGCACCTTCAGTCATAGTAATCATAAGATCCTTCACAAAATTGAAAAAAGACTTGTATTAAATGAACTAAATATAAGTGGTCCCCTGTCCTCCAAGGTAGTAATGCCATTCCTTCCTTAGATACATTTAATTTTCTCATTAACACATCTTAGACAAACTTTTGTAACTACAGAAGAAATTACTTAAGGGGCAACAATGCCCCAGGATTACACTGTATCTGAAATCTCTTCTGAAAATCAGAAATAAAGCTTTGAAACTATGGAAAAAGATGAACAACCCCACTTGTCATGAAGAATTCCCCACCAACCGAAACAAAATGCAAAATAAAAATCAAAGAAGTAAAGTTTTCATACCTGAAAGCAAAGCTAATTGTGATGATATCATAACCTAATCCATTCTGGATATTGCTAAAATATGTAGCATATTGTGAGTACAAGAAATCAAGTAAATGAATGCGAGTTATGGATTTTCCTAACTTCAGGAATTTAAAACAAACTGGTATTCCACCTACCCCCAAAGCATCACCTAATGGCAATACCTCTGTCACATTCACCACAAAAAGTTAAAGCCAATCATCTCCTTCATTATAAGTTTTCATACCTACTCTATTTTAAAGCAATCACCGACAAAACAGTAAATGAATTCCTTGAAAAGCTTGACAAGAAAACTAGCCCCAGCTGGTGTAACAGTCATCTTCCTTCCTTCCTTTGAATTGTTACTTGCCCACTAGCGAACTGCATTGCATATGTTTTCTGCATCTCTTTGACCACTTATTTTTATTTTACATTTTATTTATTTTACATTTGTTAACCGGGCTAGTTTAGCTGGATATATGTCCATTTTCAGTAGAGGCCCGGGGAGAAAAGCTCCAAGCATGAACAGTGATAAAGTTAACAATATATAAAAAAACATAAAGGATTACATTACAATCTAATATTAGTCTAAAAGAAGTAATAATAATACAAATTTTAACTACAACAGTTCACAATGTATAGAAACATACAGGAATACAGTACAGAGTAGTATTAGTCTAAAAAAAGTAATGAAAATACATTTTCAATTATAGCAGATTTAGTAGAAATTCTACTAATTATCTAAAGCACTGTAGAATGTAAGAACAAGTCTCAGGTAGGGAAGGGAAACAAAGTGTTATCCTCATTATATAGGGTACTACTCATTTCAAACATTCCCTGGTCATCTCCATCCCAAAGAAACGGATTACTTCTGCAGTGTTGGACTTTAGGTCAATATCTATTCTTTATCTCATCACAAAAGTACTTGAAAAATAATTTACAGTCATCTATTTGAGAACTTCTGTAAATATAGAATTCTGACACTTAACATGGTTTTAGAATCAATCATACTATAATAAAATGTGCACATTGACATATAAAATATTGCTGACAATGGAGAAAGGTTGTTCACTGAATCTAATCTTATTGACCTCACATGTACTTTTGAGACTGTAGGCCATACTATACTACTTGAAAAATTGGATGTTCTTGGTCTCAGCCCTAATACTTTAACCTTGGTTCTGCAATTATTTGTCACAAAGAACATTTATGGTCAAGATTGAAGAAAATCAAACTTTACTTCAGGATTCAAACAAACTTCAATTTTTGATTCCCACAGTAGTCAGTTCTTGAACCCATGACATTCTATTTGTAATGACTTTACAAACAGCGTGCATACCTCAGTTATCATTCTTTCCACTAATGACATTATTCTCCATAGAGTATACCAATCTGCAGTTCACATTCAAAAAGATTTACAAAATGACTTCTCAATGTTATGCAAGTGGTTCGCAACCAACCACTTTAAACTTGACACCACAAAATGAACTTCTGTGTTCTTCTGCACCTATCAAAAATAACCTCAAATATATATATGAAATTGCTCAGATAACAAATATAAGTACAAAGGGTATGTCGACAATTAAAAGCCTCAAACTCAATAGCCTGCCATGCTCTAGCAATCAATATATTCATTCCTTGTCTGAAATATGCACACCCCATCATTATTCTAATTTCTGCTCTTCCAAAGCATATAAAATTCAAACGATTATTTTTAATAGAAACTTTATTAACTTTAACATGCACACAATATTTACACAGAAAGGAATACATTCAATTATATTAATTTTTAAACAGTTAATTATTGCATAAGAATCATAAATTTCAATCAATTGATATATATTTTCAATCAGAATGTCTACATTGTCCTAACAGCAGATTTTTTTAACCTTAAATGAATGCTTTCTTATCCCTTCTTTTTTATTTTTATATACCATGGCAGTAATATTTAAATATTCTTCAAACAAAGCAGTTTCATTTGCTTTCCATTTTTGGTTATAAATTTCCTAGCTGTAGCAAGTAATCCCAAAATATTTAAGATTATTACTATTAGTAATAACTGGTGGAATAGGAATATTCAGTAATATTATTTACTTTAAAATGATACAATCATTCTAAATACTCATGAAAAAATTACAAACATCTTTCCAAAAATCTTAAATTTGTTTTACATCGTACAAAGAAATTATTACAATCTGTTTAACTATTATATTACATCTCCAACATTTAACCACATTATTTGTATTAAACTTTATATGGGGTAACGAAAATTCTATGTATGTATTTCCATATAAATATCTTCCACTGTAAGCTAGAAGAAGCATACTTGACAGATTTCAATAATAACATTTTATCATCTTCATTAAACCTCAGGTAAATATCTACTGAATCCAAAAATGTCCAATATCATGAATCAATATTATTATTAGTAGTAGTAGTAGTATTCAAAATTATATTAAATAATTTAGAAAAATATTTTCCATAGGTAACTTATCCTTAATAATTAAAATCAAAAGATTATAAATATAATGTATTGCTTTCTTTTCTTCTTCATTTATTGTAAAATAAATAATCATAAAATGTATTGATAATATCATGCATTAATAATGTATGAGTTAAATTTAAATCATATTTCTTGAGAATCCCCAAAACTGTGAATATTGAGCTCTTATCATAACAATCTTACCACAATATTATACCATTGCTTTTAAATTATTTCATTTTAATACAGTCTTGGCTTTCTATTAAACCAAATGAAAATGCTATTGGGAGCATTACAAATTTCCTCTTTTTAAGTGTCAGAAATTTGTAAATAAAATTTCTGAATTATTTATTAATTTTATTTTACATTTGTTTATTGGGAAAGTCCGACTGGACACGGGTCCTTTTTCAGCAGAGGCCCAGGGAGAAAGCTCCAAGAGAAACAAATACATACAAAAGAGAAACAAACACACAGCCAACTGAGATGCAAATACATCCAAGATAGGGATTTCAGACACAATAAGTAGAACAACATTAATTTACACAAAATATGGTTGCTTACATTTAATGGATATATCCAAATGATTATGTACAGTTAAAGTTAAATTACTATTAGTGGTAGATCATGCTAGTAGAGTAAGAGTAATGATAATAGAGTGAAAAGGAGGAATAGGTTATCCAGGGGATTTGGAGTTGCCGAGCCAGGTTTTAGTAAGGTGCATTTTTAGAAGTTTTTTTAAATTGAAGTGTTGAGGAGTTAGTTACTAGTGAGTTAGGTAGATTATTCCAGTGTTTTGAGATGTAGTTGGATAAAAGTGATTCACCTGCTGAATTGTTAGCTTTAGTGGTGTGTAGAAGTAGTTTGTTGCTGAAGCGAAGGAGTCTTGAGGAAGAATATGGCTGAATGAGATCTTTGAGCACAGAGCTTTTTCTGATTGATAGAGTATTTTGTGGGTGAAGGTAAGTTGATTAAAGAGAAGTTTTTGAGGAAGTTCAAGCCACTTCAGCTGCTTAAGTGATGAGCAGTGATGTGGCTTGTATGAGACATCAGTGGCAAACTTGGAGATTTTATTTTAATAGGCTTCAAGTTTGGTTAGATCTGTCTTGTGGAGGTTGGTTAAGATTCTAATTTTAATTTCAATTTTTAATTTTTAATTTCAATTTTAAATGTAAGATTGTAAGAATGTCTTAAGTACCAGATCAATGTGTTTTCTGAATTAGTCTTTCATCTAAAATATTTTAAGTAGCCATAAGAATTTATTATTTATTAGATCAAAGTATGCTCATGCTTTAGATTTTAAAGGATTCTGAAATAATTTGATCCTGAATACTTTTCCATTTACTGTTATAGTCAGGACAACATTATATTAGGAGTCTAAGTCTGTAAATCTAATTCCCCCATATTTCTATAATCTACTATGATTTTTATAAAACGTTTTTGGTTTAGTTGGATACCATGGAAATAATATCAATACCTTTTCTAATTTTCTCATTAAATATTTGTTTGGTTGTAGAGCTGTTGATTGCAATATATACACAATTTTAGGAAAAATAATATTTTTTAGGAGAATTAACCTTTTTTTTTTAAAGAAAGTATGAGTTATGCCTGTGGTGTTTGTCCACTCAGAATGGTGTACACTTAGTGTAGGAGTTATTGAATCCTGGAGACAGTCTAATTTTCAGTAGAAAACAAAATGTATTTATAGACAGCCCTACCACAGCACTTTTGCTGTCTTTTTATTCAGAAAGGTTACTTGAGTTGTACATATCATGTGCGCATCATGATAACCTTTATGAATCTCCCATTGTCATTACAAAAATTAACACTTCTATATCAACAATGAGATTTTTGGAAATTACAATTAATTAAATGATTACTGTCTGGTTGAATTGTGATTCCTAAATATTTAAGTTCTTTAGTATCCCAACTATAATTATATTTATTTCTTATTGAATCGCTTATTTGTTGATTTATTAAAATAACTTCAGTTTTGCTATTGTTAAATTTCAATAGCGATAAATTTTTGAATCTATTAAGTTCTTTAATTGACTCTTCAAATGATTTATTTATATCTCCTAATGATAATAAAATGTCATCTTCAAAAAGTTGTATTTTTGTTTTATGGTCCTTGCTTATACTAAAACCTTCTATGTTCTTATTAGATCATTGATAAACTCTCCTAGTTGCATGGCTATAATTTGGCTCCTAGAAAATAACAAAGTGCAAAGACTTCTCATTTTCTCTTTGTCGATGATTTACAACTGTACAGCTCATCAGATGAGGAACTGAAAGCACAGCTGCAGGTTGTCAAAACTTTTTTAGATGATATAAGAATGTCATTTGGTCTTAATAAGTGTGCAAAAGTAACCTTTAAAGCAGGAAAACTGCAGCACCAGGAAAACACCAGTTTGGGACAAGAATGTGAAATAAAAGAACTTGAGCAAGAGGAAGTGTATAAATATTTGGGAATTGATGAATGATCAACAATAAAACATGAACAAATGTGAATAAAACTTAGTAAGGAATACTTTAGAAGACTTAAATTAATTCTGAAAACAGCGTTGACGTCTAGGAACAAAAGCCAGGCTATAAACCAGTTTACTCTTCCTCTCCTAACAGTTCTGGAGTGATTGACTGCCCCAAAACATGTTGGATAGATTAGATGGAAATCAAGACGGATGCTTCATGTTCACCAAATGATTTATAAAAATCAGTGTATACCAAGATTATATATTCCCCATTCCGAAGCAGGGATGGGCCTCCTTGAAATTAATTATATGTATAGATCTGCAATTGTGGGACTCCACACATATCTGCTGACCTCACAAGACCCAACTGTAGTGAAAGTTTTGAAACATGAGGAGAATAAATCTAAGATGACTTCTCTGCTTAATTTAGCAGAAGCATATCTGTGTCAAGCAGGAATGGAAATCAAACCACAGGCAGCAACTGAATATGACAAAAAACAAAATAAAGACTATAAGGTGAAGGACCAGATGAGAAGGCAAACAATGTGGAAAAAGTATAAATATAGTTGCAAATATAGAAAACTTCAGGAAGAGCCTCTTGTTGATCAAGAATGAACACAGGAATGGCTAAGGAGAGATTAATTTAAACCAAAAAATAAAAGGTTAATATTGGCAGCCCAAGATAGTGGGCTACATACAAACTGGTTTACAAAGTCATTGAACAAGTGGAAGAAACAGACAAATGTGGGTTTTGTAAAACTGAATTGGAAACCATCACACATCTTGTTGCTGGTTGTGACATACTAATGGCAGAAGGACTTTATATTGAATGGCATAATAATGTGGCAAGACTATTGCATTGGGGATTATGCAAACATTATGGTATTGAAGTGGCTTAAAAACACTGGAAACATGAGCCACAAATCATCATAGAAAATTATGAAGTTTATATCACATGGGATCACTCTGTACCAACAGTTCAAAAGATAGATGCTAGAAAACTGGATATAGTTGTCCAAGAAAAGAAGACAAAAATAACATTGATCATTGAAATTGCTACACCCAGTGACTACAGTATATTTTGTACAGAGAGACACAAAGTCATAAAATATCAGGATCTGCAGGCAGAAATGCGAGTAATGTGGAAGAAAGATACCCAGACAGATCCAATAGTAGTTGGAGCAACAGGTCTTATAAAAAAAGAATCTACAATTGTATTTAGATACATTACCAATCCATGTAACCCCATATGAATTGCAGGAGGAGTCATTACTGGTCACAATGCGGGTGCTGCAAAGAGCACTTTTGGCTGACATCAAAGATTGAAACAATACTAATTTCATGAACTTTAATCGTACTTTGACTTAGGAATGGGGTCCATTCTTGTCATAGTATTAGAAACCCAAACGATTTGGAGAAATAAAAAAATTGCATGGATAAAAGAGTGCTTAAAAATGGATACGATGCATCCTACACTAATCAACTTCATTACAGTAACCATGAAACAGTGGCAGACCACTTTGCAATTAAGCCATGATAAAGGACAAATAATTATTCCAGGGATAAAAAATTCAAAGGGGATATTCCAGGGTGTCTCTCTCTCTCTCTCTCTCACCATTGCTATTCTGTCTTGCTCTTAACCCATTAAGCTGTCTACTTAACAACTTAGGCCATGGCTATAATTTGGCTCCCAGAAAACAACAAAGTGTAAAGACTTGTTATCTTCTCTTTGTCAATGATTTAAAACTATATAGCTAATCAGATAAGGAACTGAAAGCACAACTGCAAGTTGTCCAAACTTTTTCAGATGATATAATAATGTCATTTGGTCTTCATAAATGTGCAAACGCAACCTTTAAAGCAGGAAAACTGCACCACCAAGAAAACATCAGTTTGGGACAGGAATGTGAACTA
Source organism: Protopterus annectens (assembly GCF_019279795.1). Lineage (NCBI taxonomy): Eukaryota > Metazoa > Chordata > Ceratodontiformes > Protopteridae > Protopterus > Protopterus annectens. Next base: position 772,546,466 of record NC_056744.1, read on the forward strand.
AAAGAACTTGAGCAAGAAGAAGTATGTAAATATTTGGGAACTGATGAAGGATCAACAATAAAACATGAATAAATGCAAATAAAACTTAGCAAGAAATACTTTAGAAGAGTTAAATTAACCCTGAAAATACCATTGACATCTAGGAACAAAATCCAAGCTATAAATCAATTTGTTCTTCCTGTCCTAACTTACTGTTTTGGAGTGATTGACTGTCCCCAAAATGTGTTGGATAGATTAGACAGGAAAACAAGAAGGATGCTTCATGCTTACCAAATGATATATAAAAATCAGTGCTTGCCAAGATTATATATTCCCCATTCTGAAGGAGAGATGGGCCTCCTTGAAATTGATTACATGTATAAGTCTGCAATCATGGAACTGCACACACATATATATTGACCTCACAAGACCCAAATGTAGTGAAAGTTTGGAAACAGGAGGGGAATAAATATGACTTCCCTGCTTTGTCTAACAGAAGTATATCGGCATCAAGCAGGAATGGAAATCAAACCACAAGTAGATAAAAATCAGGCAGCAACTGAATGTGACAAAAAAGCAAAAGAATGAATATAAGGTGAAGGACCAGATGAGAAGGCAAGACATGTGGAAAATGCATACATCTAGTTGCAAGTATAGACAACATCTGGAATAACCTCATGTTGCTCAAGATTGAACACAGGAATGGTAAAGGAGAGGTGACTTTAAACACAGAGATGAAAGGTTAATACTGGCAGCCTAAGACAGTGAGCTACATACGCACTGGTTTACAAAATCCATTGAACAAGTGGGAGAAACAGACAAATGTAAGTTTTGTAAAACTGAATTGGAAAGAGTTGCACACCTTGTTGTTGGTTGTGACATATTAATGACAGAAAGACTGTATACTGAAAGGCATAATAATGTGGCAAGACCATTGCACTGGGAATTATGCAAACATTATTGTATTGCAGTGGCTGAAAAACACTGGAAACATGAGCCACAAGCATCACAGAAAATGATGAAATTTATATCACATGGGTTCATCCATTACCAACAGTTCTAAAGCTAGATGCTAGAAAACCGGATATAGTAGTCCAAGAAAAGAAGACAAAAGTTGCATTGATCATTGAAATCGCTATACCCAGTGACTACAGTGTCTTGTGTACAGAGAGACATAAAGTCATAAAATATCAGGATCTGCAGGCAGAAATGAGAGCAATGTGGATGAAAGATAACCAGAGTTCTGATAGTAGTAGAAGCAGGGGGTCTTATAAAAAAGAATCTACAATTGTATTTAGATATGTTACTAATACATGTAACTCCATACTAATTGCAGAAGGAGTCATTACTGGGCACATTGTGGTCGTGGGTGCTAGGAAAAGCACTTCTGGCTGACATCAAAGATTGAAACAATACTAATTTCATGAATGTTATTGCACTTTGACTTAGGAATGAGGTCCATTCCTATCATGGTATTCAAAATCCAAAAGATATGGAGAAATTAAAAAAGATTTAATATCAACCTTTATGTCATCAAGTGGGTTGCTAGCTAGCTGACAGATCACACTCTGTCAAAGTTGGAGACAAGTGCTGGGCTCCCTATTGTTTGAAATATACTTCTCAGAAGTTCAGACCAAAACAGGTGGGCTGTGGCAGACTAAGTTTGCTGATGACTACAAATTAAGTGCAAACACTGAATCCCATATTTTATTTAGAAATTCATTTAACTTATTTTGATTAATGTTTTATTAGCTTTGTATTTTTTTTGGTAATCTTTAAATATGGAACGCATTTGATCAATATCTGAAGCCTTATTCTTTGTTAATGGATTCATAGTATCTGTGATCTGATGTTTTCTATGCAATGCTTTACTTCTATTAGCTATCCTATGTATATTGTAGGCATCATTGCATAACTTTGAACTTTAGACTTTTGTTCCAGGATACTTTGATATTGAGTAGTTAAATCTTTTATAATTTTAGTATTACTAACATTTCTTTCTTGTTCTAATCTCGCTTTCTGCAATTCCACTTAAATGTTAAGTAATTCTTAATTTCATTCCTTGATTTTATTATAGGACCATTTCCTCATTCTATCACTAATATGTATTTTAAGAAAATCCCAGAGAATAATCTTATCAATATCACTTTAGTCATTAAATTCATGATATTCTTCAATCTTTTTATAAAGATATTCTTTAAAGACTTTAAGTTTAATAATATAACTCGGAATTCTATGAATTCATTGGCATTTCTATTATACATTGCAATATTCATAAACAGAGCATTATGATCTGATAAAGGACATGAAATGGATTTAAAACTATCAATTTTATTAAAGATATTTGTATAGACAAATACCTTATCAATGTGTGTTTGTGTACCATAAACATATGAATAAGATGTAAAGTAAAATAAGTCACTGTCAGCAATAGTTACTACATCTTTAACATGATTATTAGATAACCATTTGTTTAATATTTTGCTACTGCCTTAGTTTTAACATTTCCATTTCGAGTACTTGTATGTTTTTTTCTCCATTATACAATTAAAATCTCCTGCTAAAATGAGACCACCTTTCCAAGTATTCTGTACAATCTCCAAATGACTCCTTGCAATACTGGCTCCTTATCCCAGTGTCCAATAAAAGTTAGCTAATGTATATAATTTATTATTAAAGATAAAACTCACTATAACATACATAGCCCTAGAGTCAGAAATAACATGTAACTTTAGGCATGAATTGTGATTGTTTTCCAGAGTACTGCTGTATCTCTTCTTTTTTTCCCAAAACAAGATGAAGCAATAATTTCATACCAAAATTTTCCTAATACATTCCTATTTTCTTCAGTTAAAAAGGTCTCATGCAGAAAGATAATATCTCTTTTATTTACTTTTAGATATTTCATTAAGGCATATCCAATTGCCACTATTTAAAACAGCTAATACTAGTGGAAGTTAATTTCATTGTTTTCATATTTTTAATATTATAACTACTGGAAATTATCATTAGGTAACAGCTACTTTTATTAAACTTAATTCTAATTAAACTTAATATTCCTTTCTTTCTATGGTTAAAATTATTATTCTAGAAAGAGTCTAAATAAACAAAAACAATAGAAACCATATTTATGGATACTAATGTTCCCAATCTGACTATCAAAGTAGACAACAAATGTATACAATCTTCTCATAAGCAAAGATAACTCTATCCTTACATACTTACTTCATTACTGTAACCAAAATGTTTTATTATCCAAAGCCCTTCAATGGTTTCAGTCCTACCTGAACGGTAGACAGCAGGCTGTCCTCTGGCAAAACAAACTCTCTAACCTCTTACCTAACACCCTTGGTGTACCACAAGGTTCTATACTAGGGCCCCTGCTGTTCTCCATCTTCATTAATGACCTTTATACTGTCATCCCAAAAGTCAGCTGTATCCAAGATGCTGATGACTCTACCCTGATTTGCTCGACCACATCTTCAACAGAGTTATGGTCAGCTACCAAGACCACCTTTAATATAATAGAAAACTGGCTTTCTGAATGTTGTCTGATCCTAAAGCCCCCCAAAAAACTAAAAGGCTGTTTTTCTCACCAACACACGTCTACTGCATTCACCTTTACCATAAATGCAAATGATGGCACAATAATCTCTCCTGACCCCTCTACAAAACTGTTAGGTGTAATTTTAGATAATAATCTAAAATTCAACCTATATGTTAACCAAACTATCAAAACCATCAATAAAAAAAATAGGGTTACTTTACAGAGTAAAAGCCTTCCTAGCCCCCCCCTCCAGCTAAAATTGCCACAACTCGATCTCACCTTCTTTCAACTCTTTTGTATGCATCCCCTCTACTCTCTAATTTAAACAAGTCTGTCCTTAGAAAACTCTCAATCTGCTATAACCACATTGCCAGGTTTGCCACTGGGCTGACTTTTAGGACTTATCATTGTATCAATCTTAACCAGCTTGGATGGCTTGAACTACCCAGCCTAATCCAGTATAACCAACTGATTATGGCCTATACAATCCTCTATAATCTAAAAAATATTATCACCCCTTATAATAATCCTAGACCACTTCGATCCTCCAACAGACTACTAATTCAGACTAGCAAAATTAATAACTCAGCCGGTGGCTCTCTCTTTGTAAATGCTGTAGGTAGATCCTGGATCTCTCTTCCAGCTGATATTAGGCCAATTTAAAACTAGACTCAAACAACATTTGACACTGAACTGGCTATGTCAATGTGTAAAGCCTGGCTAACTCTCCTCTAGAATGTGTAAAAACTGTGAATCGGCTTAATTGTGTAACTTAATCCTGATTTATACTCAGGATTACTCTAATCTGTGGAACTTGTTTAAATTGCTTATGTATGTAATTACTGAAATTATTCTATTTTGTAACATGTAATGTTGTATTCTTCTTACCTTAGAGCTTTTCTCTCCGGGCCTCTGCTGAAAATGGACATGCATCCAGACAGACTATCCCAGTCAACAAATGTAAAATTAAATAAATAAATAAATTATTATTTTATATATTAAAGAGCAGTATATTATAAATAATTCATTAACTTACTAAATTATATTATTTTTATCTAATATAACTAGTATAAACTTAAAATATGTTATAGCCAAATTTCATTTGAACAACTTAAGTTCTTAACTGTACTTATGAAAATATTGACTTTCACCTACACTATTATCATTAATCAGCACCAACTTTGAAGTTTCTATGTCTGAATTAGAAAAATAATTGAGTTATCTCAAACATAAATTTAACGTATATTCTGTACTTTGATATAATTTTCTATCCTAAGCTTGCATTTGTCTTTTCTAACATGCTTTTAGAAAGATTCCTATTTTAAACACCATGCTTTAATTACTTTAATGCAAATCATACTCTCCATTCTTTGACATCATATTTATAATCAAATCACAAATGTCATCACATTAAAATTTTACATATTAAAGGATCTTTCTGAAAACTATGTTATGCACACATCATTTCCAGAGCTACATTTTATGAAATGCCTATATATAAACTCATTTAACTATATTTTAGATTTATTTCTTTCAATTCAATGTGAATTGTTTTCTTCCTTAAATTTTGAATCCATCCATCCATCCATCCATCCAGAACCCCTTTTTCCAATTTTTACACATGGGATCAGGGTGTCACTTCAACAGTGGCAATAATCTAGAGCCAAGGTTTACACCACTGGGTGGTTAGCCCTACCACGGTTGTTCTTCTACACACAGTCACATGCACACTCAAACTTATGGCCAATTTATAGTGTCCAATCCACCTGTTGCATATTTTTGGAATGTAGGAAGAAACAGGATCACCCTGATAAAACCCACACAAACAAAGGGAGGACATGCACACTCTTCACAGAAGGTACCCTAGCTGAGAAATGAACCAGGGAACTTCTTGCTGTGAAGCAACAAACAGTAATTAATGCAGAAGATTAAATGCAACATAACACTTTAAGAACATGCAGCAAAAAAGCTAAATAAAGTAGCAAGAAATACAAATACAGTAAAAGTAGCTGAAAAAAGTAAAAAATTTTTAGTAAGTGAGAATGTAGAGAATGGAAGATAGTCCAAGTTTAAAAAGACTGGGGGGGGGGGGGCTTCCCAGTTGATCTCTCAGTTCTCATTAGAATGAGTTGATGAGATGAGATTGAGAGGAATGTCCAAAGTCAGACGTATAGCAGTGGTGATTTTGAATCACTACATATTAATTGTAATCAATTATTATTAACCTATGAATTCAAATAAATCTGATACAAACAATCCATTAAATTAACATCTTTACATAACATATATATATCTTTATTATAAACAATTAATTAGATTCCCTTTTACTTATGTTCTGTCATTAACTCACTATGTTATTTATGTTATATGTGAATTTGAAAAAAAAAATAATTTAACATTATCTCTACATTTTGGGAAACTATCAATCCAAGTTAATTACCTCATCAATAAAATCTCCTTTAGAGTCAATCAGCAATGGGTTCTGGAACATTTGTGTATAGCAATCTAACCTTTACTGACATATACTTAAGACAATAATAAGTATATGTTGGCAAAGGTTAGATTACTATACACAAATATTCCAGAACCCATTGCTGCTTAATTGACTTTAAAAGAGGTTTTATTGATGAGGCAATTAACTTGGATTGATAAGTTCCCAAAATGCAGAGATAATGTTAAATTTTTTTTTTCTTTACCAACATATACTTAAGACAATAATAAGTAAGCCGCCGTGGTGCAGTGGTTAGCATTGTCGCCTCACAGCAAGAGCTCTCCCGTTTGATTCTTGGCTGGAGCGCCTTCTGTGTGGAGTCTGCATGTCCTTCCTGTGGTTGAGTGACGTATAAAGACATGCAGGTAGGTGTGTGCGTGAATGGGTGTGTCTTCTTTGAAGGTTGGGCATCAGGCTGGCAACTTGGCACCATAAAAATCCACTGCCAATCATTAGCAGACCGGAGTTCCGCTGTGGTGACCCCCTATCCAAGAAAAGCCGAAAGACATTACTTTTACTTAAGACAATAATAAATCTTATATGCCACTCAACTTATAGACAAGAATATGATTGAAAGACGTTATATTACACACTTATTAGATCCATCACTGACTACAATGCCCCCTCCAATATGTATCTAATTATATACTTGCAACATTTGAAATTCCCACAAAGATATCTCACAAAGAAAATTCAAGTATATGTTATCCTACATTAATCATCTAAAAGTTCTGTTGCTGTGTTCAGTTTCCTACAATTTCTTAAAAGAGTTATTTGTCTGGTTTGCAGAACTTCCTCTTAGCCATCTTTGATTAATCTGTTGTAGGTGTGCAAATTAACCATTACCAGAAATACTAGTAACCTCACCATCCACATAAACAAAATTATTCCCTGCCCTTAATCAAGCAAAATCCTTAAATTTAGAAAGGAAATAATAAATTAATTGTTGGTTAAATTAATCTGATTTCATTGTCTTGTGAATATAAATACTTAATAAGGCAAGTATTATCCTAGTTAACACCCCTACCCACAAATAAATATTCACTTACCCACTCACTTACTTCTCCTGCATAAACACCCATAGGTTCATAGGTGGGTACTAGGCTATCTGCCCGAAGGCATTTATAAGCCTAGCCAGAATGCGTTGGCTTTTGCCGCCCCCTTAGATTAGCTCCCTGTGCCTCTGTCCAGCAGAGCCACTGAAGTGATACCCGATGTAAACTTACTGTTTCCCATCCACTCATCAAGGTTTCTTTTGAAGAGTGTTAGTGAGGAGCTCTGCCTAATGTAGATTGGTATCTTGATCCAAAGCATGGGAAGTCTCTGGGACAAGAATCTATCCCTCCAGCACGTCCTATTTATTGTTGTGGTGAGGTTTAAATCCCTAGAGCATGTGGCTCGAGGGGATAAGGTTTTCTTTAGGTGGAGCATGTCCATCAATTCTGGGTTGGACATGGCCTTGTATGTCAGGCAGAGATCACCTCTGAGTAGGCAGTATGCAACTGAGTACAACTGTAGTTTCTTCAGTCGAGCTGCATAGGGCATCTGTTTGAGGCCATTGATCTTCTTGGTGAGGTACTTCTGTGGTCTTTCCAGCTGTTGCAGATGTCTTGTAAGGTACATCCCAAATGGGGTGATGTACTCTAAGATGGGTTTGATGAGTGATGAGTAGAGGGGCGCAATGACCTCTTTTGATCTGGATGTGAACCCATTTGTGATTAGGTGGGCCACGTAGAAGGATTTGACATTTGAATTACAAATAATCTAAAATGAATAACTAGACTTGTAGAAATTCTAATGATCACCAATCCAATAACAATTCATAAGCCTGTGAATTTATATTTAAAGGTAATATCATGCTTATTCTCTATTTTACCTTAATGAATGCGGTCTAAATAAACACATCTCTTTATCTGAATATATTAAACTTTCAATATGTCCATATGTATAAACTAAAAAATTTACAAATGTCACTTAAATATTTGTTTTTGTATTCTGTAAACATTATATATATATATATATATATATATATATATATATATATATATATATATATATATATAAAATATGCTAATCACTTATTAAATTACTTTGTTTTATGTTTTTATTAATTTGTACTGACTACCTAAGTAGTATGTGTAACATTGAGCTACTTTTGAATGCAGTTACAGACTACATGTCATTTACAGGTTATGCACTATAAGGCTCTTAATTTAAGTACAAAATAATTGTAGCATGTTTACAGATTGTTCACTTACTGGAGCATTAATGACATTGGGCTAATGACAGCCTCTTTTTTTCTTAATTTGTATCAATACCAAAGATATATTTAGCCCAAGGGCTTATCAGTAGCAGCTGAAAAAAACATTTTCCTCTCTCTGGCAATTCAGCTTGATATTATACCACTTATTAACTGATATTGAGTGATTAATGCACATCACAAAGCTCAGGTGTTGAGAAAATTATAACTATTCACAAAACAAATGTGTTTTATTATCAAAAACAATATAAACCATATAAAATATGCATGCACATAACTATAACAAGTACATTAATATTCTTTACCCTTTAGTCTTGAAGAGCATTTTGCATATAATACTTCCATTTATAAACTTTGTTCTTTTTTATTTGCTTTCTTAGTAATTGAAGCAAATGCAATGAGTGTTTATGCTGATACATCTTAGATTACAAATTTAAATAACAATTAGCTTTAAATTAATTTTAAACATATGTGTGTGTATATATTTATAAATAAAGTTATGTTTAGTTGCAAACATCTTTTCTTTTTTTTTTTTTCAAAACAGGTTTATTGTTTTAACATATAAGAGAAATATCATAACAATTTTATACAAGTAATTAAAAATAGGTATTATTATAATATTCAACAAAACAACTAAAGTATTTACAAAGACATCCACTACAATCAGATCAATTAATTAAACTAAAATACCATGCTATTGAAATTAAATTTTTTTTAACAAATTTTGTAAATTATCCCATATAATATAATAAGATGTTTTTCTATTTGTTCTTGTCCTAATTGTGTTTATTTCCATATGGCACACTATAGCAAACATCTTTTCTTGATGATGCCATGACAATTTAGATGTCCAAAACTGTTTCCCTTTACTCTTTTCCCGAAAGTAGTGTGTGCTGTTGGCAGCAATATTGCATAGGTTCTATAGCTAAGTTTCACCTCTTTCTTCTTTTTTTTAAAGAAACAACTGACAAGATCACGTGTTCAGTTTCAAGTGTTGTGCCACAAACAAAATATCAAGAAAAGTATAAGAAAAGAGATGCATTAAAAAGTGTTAATAATGACATTTATACAAATATTTCTAAGTAAATGATTTTCTACATTAATAAATCAAACAATATCAATTATTTATTATATTTCAAAGTGATTAAAAGTTCTTAGAGTTTTCAAAATGAACACAATCATGTTTCTTTACAAGACACAGAGATAGGGAAGGAGAAAAACGTTATATAAAAGTTTTATAAAAAAAAGAACATTAAACATATTGTTTGTGTTAAAAAATATATCGTTTGTGTGCTCATCATCATCGTTCTTATTGTATTTGCATTAGAATTCTGAACAAGATTTATATGCTAACAGCATAACAAAAATGAATACAAAGAAATCATAGCAAACTCTATATTTCTGGTATATTAAGCTTTCAAATTTAAATAATAAGCTAGTACTCTATATGAATGATTTATGTATTCTACTAGTTATTAATTATTATTAAAGTGTTTAAGGAATGTAATTGAATAACATATCTATACATATATTAATTTCTTGTTCTCTTAAAGTTCCACTATTTTATATAAGCCATTGATACCCAGGAGATCAACACTTTGAGAAGCAGACAACAGACCTGCCCCCGGATTCTCAAAAGCTTTCATGGAGTGCAAGATCAGTGAAGGAGCTCAAGCAGGCAATATGTCTGCCATGCGATCCAGGAACAGCCTGCAGGAGCATGCACGAGCGCTCCTGCACTACTCTTGCACAAACTAAGCCCTGGTATGCAAATCACCCCATTTGCAGGTGAAATCCATGCAAATGAGATGATTTTTGTGATCCAGGAAGCTTTCGACCGTCCGTGCAGGACTAGTGAAATCTGTAGAAATGTACTCGGTTAGTAACCGAGTACATTTCTGCAAAATCCAAAATGGCGCTATGACAGCACCAAATAAAGGCTGCATATCATGTAGTAAGAATGCCAATGGCCAAGTATAAGGCCACTGGCATTGCAAACAATACAAAAAGATAAAAAAAATCAACTTTTATTTTTTTTTAGCCAATCTCGGTTGTTTAAGCATAGGGCAGCGGCACACAAACGGGCTCGGGGGAAAATAATAAAATAAACCTAAAATAAGCATTCTAACTAAAATCACTATTCTGCCATGCAAGTCAATGGCAGACAAAAGACAACCTGGTCAGTGAGTAGTGGTTGCTAAGGGGGGAGGCTCAGTGTGAGACATGTAACTATGCATTAGCAGGCAATCCTATGCAAATGAGGGGAAGGATAGTGAATCCCAGTTTTCCCCAGCATGTGAGTCAGGTCCCAACAGTGTAAGAGAAGGAATAGCTTGGCGCAAGCCTAGCAGGTAGGTAACATCATGGGGCAGGAGTGTCAGGCATACTATAAGCGGATTGGAGCCCCGTGGCTCGGGTTTGCTCCTAGCTTAGCACAACTAAGCTAGAGGGTGTGTCTAAACCTGTCTAGCACTCTTTACAAAGCCTAAGTGGGTCTGCATGCCGTGCACCGGGTTTTACAGGATGAAAAAAAAAGTTAAACAAGAAATAGCAGCAATGTGCACATTTGAGCACTCTGTTTGTGTGGCGTGCTCCCGGGCTTAAACAGGAAGACAATGGGAAGGGAAAACAGGAGTAGGACGGTAATCTAGGAGAACTAGCATATCTGGCAGGTGAAATGTATCAGAATCAGCCAATTACACAGGCAGCAGACCAGCCCTGCCCAGAACACTACTATAAACTATGCAAAGACCTACTCGTCTGTTTTTTCCCACACTCTACACCACCGGTGTATACAAGTGGGGAAATTTTAACAAACAAACCTGCAAAATGAGAAGTGCTGCAGCAGGCAACATAGAACAGCATGTGCAAGAGGCTGAGGGTGGTGAGGATGTGAATGCTGCTGATCAACCCACAGTGAGGAGACGGAGAAGAGTGTACAGACCCAGGATAACCTACCAGGGCTACATGAGCTGGAGATAGTGGAGTGCTATAGGGTGGACAGAGACATCCTACAGCAAAATGTCAAGCTGTGCCGGCCACACCTGACACACCAGACTGACCAAGGGGAACCCATCCTATTCGATACCAAGGTATGTGTAGGCCTAGGAATACTAGCCACAAGTACCTCCCAAAGCTCAACTGAGGATATCATGGAGATCTCACAGGCATCAGCATCCAGAGTATTCCACCAGTTCCTGGTTGCCATGTCAGCACATGCCAGTGAGCACATATATTTCCTCAACAACCATGAGGAGTTGGCCAGCAATATGTGTCTCTTCCACCAAATAGCAGAATACCCCGAGGTAGTAGATGCTATAAACTGCAAACACATATGCATCAAAGCACCACCTGTTGATCAGGGTAGGACCTACATCAACAGCAGGGGAATCTCCTCCATCAACTGCCAGGTTGTCTGTAATGCCCAAGGCATTATAATGAATGTGTGTGCCGGCTGCCCTGGAAGCTATGATGATTCCCACATGTGGCATCTGACACAGCTGTAGCAGAGATTTGCCAGTGGGGACATCCCCTACAGTAACCTAGTGAGGGATGCTGGTTACACACTGGAGCTGTGGCTGATGACACCCATCAGAAATGCACACACACCTAAACAAGAATGCCATAATGAGGCACACGCACAGACCAGACTTAGAATAGAACGTGTGTTTGAGATGCTCAGGTCACAATTCCGGTGTCTGGACACATCTGGTGGAGCCTTGCAATACTCACCAGCTACATGTACCCAAATTGTTATGGTATGTGCCATGCTACACAACATGATCCTGTGGAAACAGCTGCAGCAGGAACAGCATGGGGCAGGGCCACACAGCCCACCACCAATGCCAAGGCCTGCACAGGCACAGAGTGACTCAGAGGAGGAACAACCTGAGCCAGCCCCAGTAGGCAGATGAAGGCATGCCCAGTATGCCAAGGCCGCAGTAAAGAGACAATGCATAGCACATACACTGACACAGTAGTGACCCAGGGAATGACACCTCTCTCTGACTCGCACATACATAAAAAAGGGATGCCAAACATGATACTACCTGTGTACTATGTGCATCCGACATAGGCAGCCCTCCAACACCATCCGCAAGTCTGGCACACCCTCAAGGTAAGTCAATCAACCTACCAATTGCCAAACGGAGTAGAATGTGTTGTTACTGTATTTATGGTATGGATGTGAGCATGCAAGGGAATTGGGTGGCTGAATGTGATGGCAGCAGACAGTAGACACCCATAGTGGCACCATGACATCTGTACCACATACTAGACTCACCACAGTAGCCAGTACTACACAGGGTGACAAAACCCACTGCAGGAAATGTGCTGAGCAATATGTGTGTCCATATGACTCACACATGCCAGTCAGGGCAGTTCATATACCCAACAACAGTCCCAGCCAGCAGGACAGGTATAAACAAATACAAACAGAGCCTGTGTAATGGCCCCTGAATGATGGCTATGGTTAACCTCCCCCCAGGCCTACACAGACAGACTACAGCAGGTCATTCAGTGGGATGTTAGTTCCGAAGGGTAGGAAGTCAGACACTAATATGTAGGGCAACCAAAGCTATGATCTGTAGTACACTGGTATGCCTCTAGTCAGCATGATAGGTAAGAATACAGAATGAAATGGAGTACCTGACATACCAGTACAGTCATAGCGAATGTGTACAAGTGTCGGTTAATTCCCCCCATCAGACATAGTAACGTAATAACAGTCAGGTGTGCCCCCCAATCCTGTGTAGAAATGTTGGAATAGTCAGGTGTGCCCTCCTATCCAACATAGTAATGTAATAACAGTCAAGCGTGCCTCCCCCAATCCTGTGTAGAAATGTAGTAATAGTCAGGTGTGCCCCCCCATCCTACGTAGAAATGTAGTAACAGTCAGGTGTGCCCCCCCCCCACTCATGTGTAGAAATGTAGAAACAGTCAGGTGTGCCCCTCCGCTATGCAGAATTGTAGTAACAGTCAAAGCAAAATGATCGATGGATACCCTGCAAAGACAGCATGCTACCTGTCGGTGTACAACATAAAGGTCAGCACTGCAGCACAAACTACCTGGACCCGATCCACACATTCAGTACAGACGGCCATACTGGGCATGCTCACACACTTAAACACATGAAGGCCATATCTGCAAACACCAGTGGACCAGACATATCTGGAAGTTGCAGTTGTTAGTGCAGACACTTGTCAGTATGCACCACTCATGCCTTGCACACACAGTGGATAGGAATACAGACATATATGTCAGGACAATACAGTATAATAAGCCAAAGGTAGATGTACATAGATGTGTGGAAGAGGGTGACTGTGACAAGGAGCCATCCAGGCCTGTCCCACCCAGCACATAGCCAAATGGCCCCAAACACATGAGGTGCAGATGTCACTCACTGCAAATACTAGTCACCAGTATCTGTCAGCAATACAGACGATGTGGTGCATGTGCCAGCTGTGCAACATGACTGTACAAGGAAGTAGTCATCTAGCAGCTGTATACATGTACCTGTGAAATATGACCCTGTGTGTGCCTGCATGTGGCGTGCCAACCCCTAGATGAATGGGTTATGGCCCATGCACACACACTGCCCTCCCCATAGCCCTACTATGGCAAGCCTGCTGAGGTCATCCAATGTGAAATACACCTTTGGGGGAGTTGTAGCCCAGTAATCTCCATGGCACGTCCCATAACTGCATACTGCTGTATTGTGATAAACTAGTTAGGTAGGAGTTCTCTGCCCAGACTTGGCAACTGTGTGTGAGTGTGTCTCTGAGTGTGTAGAGAGCAATGCTTTTTAGGGTACTCACACTCCCTACAATTCATATACTTAACTTTGGTAAGGCTGCTGATGTCACCCACCTAAAAGTACACCTCTAGGAAGGCTGAAGCCCAGTAATCTCTGTAGCGTGGCTGGTAACTGAGTACTGCTGTAGTGTGATAAAGTAGTTAGGAAGGTGTTCTAATCCTAGACATGGCAAGTGTGCATGTGTGTGTGTGTGTGTGTGTGTGTGTGTGTGTGTCTGACTCTGTCTGTGTAGAGAGCAATGCTTTTTAGGGTACTCACACTCCCAACAATTCATATACTTAACTTTGGCAAGTCTGCTGATGTCATCCATATAGAAATACACCTCTGGGAAGGTTGAAGCCCAGTAATCTCCGTAGCACGTCCTGTAACTGCTTACTGCTGTAGTGTGATAAAGTAGTTAGGTAGGTGTTCTAATCCCAGACACTGTGTGTGTGTGTGTGTGTGTGTACCAATGCTTTTTAGGGTACTCACACTGCCTACAAGTCATATATGCAACTTTGACAAGGCTGCTGATGTCATCCACCTAAAAATACACCTCTGGGAAGGTTGTAGCCCAGTAATCTCCGTATTGCATGCCATAATTGTGTACTACTGTAGTGTGATTTAGAACTGTGTTAGGGTTCCATCCCCACCCATGGTGGTTGTGGATGTTTTGTGTGTGTTACAATGTCTGTGTACGGAGGAATGCATTTTAGGCTAGTCACACACAGTACATTTCAAATTACCTACTTTGGCAATCCTGCTGATGTCATTCATTGTGAAAAATACCTTTGGGGAAGGGGTTTTCCAGTAATCCCTGTGGTGTGTCCTATAACAGCTCCATGCTGTAGTGTGATATAGACCTCTGTTAGGGGTTCTATACCCACACATGTTGGTTGTGGATGTTTTGTGTGTGTGTCACTGTCTGTGTAGGGAGCAATGCATTTTAAGCTAGTCACACTCAGTACATTTCAAATGGCCTACTTTGGCAATCCTGCTGATGTCATTCATTGTGAAAAACACCTTTGGGGAAGGAGGTTTCCAGTAATCCCCGTGGTGTGTCCTATAACAGCTTTATGCTGTAATGTGATATAGACCTCTGTTAGGGGTTCTATACCCACACATGTTGGTTGTGGATGTTTTCTGTGTGTGTCACTGTCTGTGTAGGGAGCAATGCATTTTAGGCTAGTCACACGCAGTACATTTCAAATGGCCTACTTTGGCAATCCTACTGATGTCATTCATTATGAAATACACTTTTGGGGAAGGAGTACTTCAGTAATCTCTGTAGTGTGCACTACAACTGTGTAATGCTGTAGTGTAATAAACTAGTTAGGTAGGGGTTCTACTCCCAGACATAACAGGTGTGTGTGTGTGTGTGTGTGTGTGTGTGTGTGTGTGTGTGTGTGTGTGTGTGTGTGTGTGTGTGTGGTGCATATTTCTTCTGTACAGGGATAACAGATGTAAAATAGCTGAGAGGCTGGGGTGCAAATCTGTACCCATATATGTGACAACAAGGCCAGGCAATCACAGTTAGCAACCCGAGTATTACCCAGAGCACACTCTGACATGCCTAGACAACAGCCAATATGTGGGTAGTACACTGCATATTGGCCACTGATAGTAACTATGGAATGATAGCAGTGGGCTACAGAGGGCATGGCACTCTGTCCAGTATGCACGCACATGCAGACAGTGCACCTTCCCCATGTTCCCCAATGGACACCTGCAACACCTGTGGTGCCATCACATGTGACCCACAAAGGACATGCCATGCCTGACAACATACCCTGTATTGACTGATGCCACTGACACCAGGGAATGCCATTAGCATGCTATCAATGTAAGTGCAGGGTAAACCTGCTGCCCATTACCAGTTCCCGCCACAGGTGGGCAAGACTGGCACATCTGATGATAATTTGTGTTTACAACACGGGCCAGACACCCCAGGTACAGTTCCACATGTCACTGTACATGCATGTGGGAGGTGTGCACATCCCAGACACCATCCATGTCATGGACTAAGGAACATATACATGGCAAGCAATGCACAGCATTGGCCACAAAGTCACCCAGGTGACTGGATGGGGGATACAATACCCCCCTGTGTGGGCAAATGCAGACACTACAGGCCCAAGCCACAATGCAGACCATGGTCATGTGGCCTGATGCCCAGGTATACCCATCGCCTATCCTTGTACAGCCATCTCACACACCCGTGCAGACATGGACCCATGCATTTCAGTATTGGCACCCTGTGTGTTTGTGTGTGTGTTGTATGGTATGTATATTCACATCCACACTCCCTACAACCTCCATGGGCATACTATGTTGTCTGATGTCAGACACCTCCCCATACCCTTTGCCCATACAACTCCTGTATGACCCATGTGGTGCATGTGATACCTGCACAGTGATGTGTTGTGGCAACCCCACTACTGATGAGTTGTAATCCTGGCCCTGACAAGTGTGTCAATGAATGTGCATCCCTGTAAGAGTGTGGCTGTGTTGATGCTGGCATCTGTTCATGCGGACAGGCATGTGTACATCACCTTCCATATAGCAACTGTATCCCTGTTGCAGATGTCACTCACCATCACATATATGTTCTGAGAGCTCCACAACAGGTAACCCATGTGGCACATCTAATAACTGTATGGAACTGTTATAGCACTACATAGTCATCTGGGGTTTGATGCCCTGTGCTGGTAGGTGTGTGACACAAACATGCCTACGTTTTACTTTCCCACCCCTCCCTGACTTGTTTTTGTCTCTGTATACCTCACCCACTCCCTCTCTAGTGGATGTGGAGACCTACACCTACTTTGCTTAGGCAGCAGCATGTGTATTTTAAGTGATGCTCATGATCAGCTGATGTCCTCTGCATGAATTGCAGCCCTCTCCTAGCTGATTGCATGTGGAACAGCTGTGGTAACATTCCCATAGCCAATTGCATGGAAACACACTCTAATACCTAGGAACATCATGTTGGTGTTGGCCCTTTTCATTCGCTGTGAGCAGGAACTAGATCTGTTGTTTGGCAAACAGCATCTCAGGTGGATTGGGGATTTATCTCTAACAACATACAATGTGGAAACAGGGCAGCACACAGGAGGGGGGTGCGCCTGATCTGACTACAGACTGTAAGTGCTGCTATACTGCTTTTGGAGTAATGTTGGTTTAACAGTGTGTGTGTGGATATGGCTGTCATACATGTCACAATACCTGCCATGTCAGTTCCATGTTTATGAGGAATCCCCATCTGCAGGGTCAATCCTCAGACTGGGCAGTGTGTTGTGCCTTTGGTTTCATGTGTTACCCACGGAACATCTATCTGTGGACTGCAGAAGGTAGTGTGAGGATTGCAGTCTCTAGATGGTGAAAGCCGTGACAGTTACTAACTTCATATCCCTCATAGGCCATATGTTGCAACAAACCCCGTTACAACAGTAAATGTATGAGATTATCACAGCAACATTTCAATATTGGCCCTCTGTATGTGCTTCCAGCCACAACTCTGTCAACCTTTCTATATATGTCATGCATGAAGTGGTGCATATGTTCTGTACACCATAATTAGTGTCATCATATCTGATAACAAGCCAGTGAGATATCAGACTGCTACACATTTTATGTACAGTAGGGGTTATATTTCATGACATAACATGGACATTCTGTGGATGTTTGTACAGTACTGAGGTCTGTGTACTTATGGTGAATGTCAACATTGTGTGTATTGTTAATATGTACCTTAGCCTGTGTACAGACTGTGGTAGATGTCATTTTTCTAGTTCCAGTCCTATCTGATGTTACATGCTGCTCCACTGTATGGTACAATATTGGCATACATGTTTGTAGGGCCATACACACACATGTGCCATACCACAGACAGCCATCAGACCAAACTGTGCAGCAGCCCAACATATGTAGGGTCAGTCTGTGAGTGGCACATATGAGGATGGTGTTGAACAGATAGTCCATATACTGTAATATTATGCTAGCTTAACATATGTGGCTGTGGCTGTGTTCACATTGGTTGTGGTTATGCACTTTCTCACCGGTGTATCTTACCCTGTGCTATGACATGCCTGTAGAGCCTGCTATATATATATATATATATATATATATATATATATATATATATATATATGCAGGTACATGTGCATTCCCCCATAGGAGATTTAGGCCAATGTTGAGCCAATCTGCCTGTAGCCTGCATAGTGCATTGTTACATGCCTAGCAGCTTAGTGTGCTTACCCAGTGAGATGTCATGTGCAGATACTTGCTAGATGTACTGCTGCCAGGCCTCCCTTAACAGTCATGTAGGTCAGACAGAGCAGTGGGATGCTCTAGAGATGTATGTCAATATCTAGTGGGCAGTATGTGGCCATGGCACCCCTGTAACAGCAGTTATTATGTGTCAAGCCAGACAGGGGTGTGTGAATGCATAACCTATGGTGACAAATGTATACCAGGCGTTGTGTGTTATACCCATCTACATGGCTATCTACATCCATATTGTCAGACATGGTACACATGTTTTGCACTAAGGGGTTATGTGTATACCTCTGGACTGTACAGAGTGTGTCAGAATGTCCACATATATTGGCCAATATCTCTGATGCAGTCCACAGGGGCATTACGTGCTAGCAGCGGTACTTTACTATGATGTCCTTCAGATGTCTATCAGTAGCCAATGGCACACATGTTATAAGCAGATGTGACCTCCCACACACACCATGTCTGTGAAGACAATCCCAGTGACAGTAGCAATAGTCTACTAATATACCTTCCATACATACCCAACATCCTCTTGCACTATAACTTTGGGATTATAGAGGCTGGGGTAGGGATACACTCCATGTCCAGGACATATGGTGGAAATATATGTACATATAATTATCCAAATATCCATATATACATGGCTACACATGTGTAGTACTTCCAATTACCACTGTCATGGCAACCATCTACTGTAAATCAATATATCATGCGGGCATGGTCCCTTTAAATTTCCTGTGTGATGGACATCCATCCTGTGTGTGGGCATCAGTGTTACAGACAGCAAGTCACGATACCTCTTACAGGAGAACTAGCACACTCAGGGCAGCCACATATTTGTAGGAGGTTCAGGAACTACAGACAGAGTGTGAGTAGAGTTGTGTTATGCTTTGTATAGTACTGGTGTTACAGGGTGTGTGTACATACTAGTTTACCTTGGAATGCCGTCTGTCTGCATAGCTCACAACTGTGGGCCTATCCTCTTGGTGGCTAGAGGTGTACCTATCATGATTTATCTGTCCACTACACAGGTCCTGTGTCAGCTAATTCACTGGCAGTGTGTGCGTGTTGAATGCTATCAGTACATGGCTACATCCATTTCTGTTTCTAACCTCACTTCCCTGACTAAGGGTATGTTGCAGACTACCCTGTAAAACCAGCAACTTGCTTAGTGTATGGCAACAGTTTTCCACAAATGTGCCTGTGTTCCAGCCTCTGTCCTCCACCTACATACCAAGCTTTGCACATATGACATGCTGGCGGGGTTGCTCTGTAGTGGGCTGTGAGTATATCACACTGCCATTGCTGCCATCAGTCCACTGCTGTTGTATCCCCCACACATACAGTGGAGCTGGGGACATATACATGTGGGCGTCACCTACACAATACATGTGTCCCCTTACGCACTCTAGAGGCCAGTGTATGAAACAGTGGTATATGGCCCTGTATTATTGAGTCTGGGGGGAAGCACCATAAATGACCTAGGCTGTTACAAAATGTGGGGGTGTCAGGGGTGTGCTGCCTTAAGGTTTCTGGATGTACAGTACCATATACTTCACCTATATTTACATTACTTACATAAATTGGGTTAATGCAAGCCTACTACCTTCTGCCATACAGACTGTTCTGTTTGTCAGTGTGCTTGTGATGGTGTCAGTTATGCCTTGCTATGTAACAGTTACAGCCCATTTGGTCACATGACGTCTTTACTACCTACTGATTTAGTACAGAGTGTAGATAGAGGCTGCTGAACTATACACCTGCATTACATATTGTTGATTGTTTGGTATCCTGTGGCCCAGTTTGTCTTCACTATTGCAAAATTTGATGGGCTTGGCCTGGACAGCAACAGTTGTGAATATTTCCAGACTACTGTATTAGTATAACTGTTTCACAGTTGCATTCCTCTGTTTATATGGATGTCAGTGTCTAAACAGCTATATGACATGGCATATAGAGCTGTAATAGTACACAATTAAAGGTATTTCATTTCTGCAAACCTGTGTGTGGTGTTTTTCCTATGACCTCTCTGTGGGTATAAGTTGCAGGCAACGATTGTCATTTGTATGAGTGGGTCATACAGTGTCCAGTTTTTCAGGTGTTAACTGTAGGCATAGTGGCTGTTCCATATTGTGTGCACCTTCTACATATGTATCTTACTGTACATATATCTGCATGTGTATGTGTAGTCATATGTATATATATATATATATATATATATATATATATATATATATATATATATATATGTGTGTGTGTGTGTGTGTGTGTGTGTGTGTGTGTGTGTGTGTGTGTGTGTGTGTGTGTGTGTGTGTGTGTGTGTGTGTGTGTATATATATATATATATATATATATATATATATATATATATATATATATATATGTATATATATATATATATATATATATATATATATATATATATATATATCTGTATCTGCATATCTGTATCCTGGGGATGTTAGGATGTTAATGGCTTCCACATTTTACATTTTCTATGGGAGGCTGACTGTACTGCATGATATGTTACCAATACCAGCCTGACATCATACAGGTGGGATGTAGTACTGTTAACATCTTGTGCCCATGTCGTGTCAGGTCCTGCTTATGAGATCTGCAACACTTGGTAGTGTATTGCAGGGCGGACGTGTTTGGCTGTGGGGGGGATGCCTATTCGTACAAGATGTATAGTGTGTGGGACCTCTCAACCCCCATTAACGGTACATGTGGACATATGTGTTTTTGTTAATCTGCCATTGCTATCTACAGATGTATGGCCATATATACCTATATATATATATATATATATATATATATATATATATATGTATATATATGCTTACATATATATAACTATGTCCATATATACCTACATAGATATACATCTGTATACACATATGTAACTTGCTGTGTATATGTAGACATATAGGTGTAGACACATATATGTGTCGATGTAGGCATTTGCATGTATATATGTTCATATACATTAATACATATGTATACATTTTTAGAAATATATCTATCTATATATATATATATATATATATATATATATATATATCTACATATATAGATATGTTGTATCTGTTTAGATATTAATATATTTACACACACATACATGTACATGTTGGTATACATTCTCTGTACTGTTGCATGACTGGACTGGATGATATGTTTCTGAAAACATTTGATTTATCTATATCTGGCATGGCTTAGTGGGAAATCACTTTGTGCAGGGTCCTGGGTTTGAGCCTTTCAGAGACTGTTTATTTTGTTGCTGGGCAGAACAAGGGCCATTGGCTACAGAGTGATTGAGGCACTTTTAAGCAGTTTGTAAGCGGGTTTGCGCTGGTTTGCATAACAGTAATCACTGTTAACTTCCGGTAACAGTTTCTTACACTCACTTAGCTTCTGAATTGCTTAACCTGTGTAGGCAGTGCTTACCCCCATGCAGATGCACTTAAACACACTTACTAGTGCTTACATATGCTTACTACTGCTTATTTGTGCTTAAACCTGCTTAGTAGTGCCTTATTCATTATGGCACTGACACTTCACATGTGCATTTACTGCAGTACTCTAGTTCATAACTATGTGTTATTTAGTGTGTTTTAAAACAAAAAATTGGTTATAACGTGCTTTGCCATTTAAAATTGACTGTGCTACAGTGGGACTCAAACTGGAAATGCCTGCTCATTAGGCGGATGCTCTGTCCACTACACTATTGCTGTGCT